>NW_017671509.1:63929-167942 GCF_001879085.1 Nicotiana attenuata
CCACAATTAACGACCCAAAAAACGCGTGTGGAACCTACCAGTCCCACAAAAAGTAAAGAGTGTTGGTCCCACATCCTAGCTAAGGCCTTCTCTCGTTGTGGGTTGTTCGTTTCGGACTCAAGTCTTCAATTTTTCAACTTTTCAAAAAACATAATCGAGGTATTCCGATTTAGTTTTTGCCGAAACTCGTATAAAAATTGCATATTAGTTGTTTTACATGTGTTCTATGTTGTTTTGTGTGTTTTTTGCGATTAAACTGGTATGTTATTTTTATCTGGACTTAGATATTAGTGTGCTAAAAAAATATGTAAAAATAGAGAAATCATTATTATTTGTTAAAAAAATGTAAATAAGTTTTTTTTACTGTTGTATATGTATTTCGTGAATGTTTTGTGATTAAATGTATTTGTTGTTTTTATCTGGTTTATATTATTTATTTGCTTAAAGACTAGTAATGTAGTGCCCTTTTAGGGTAGTAAAATGTATTGCCTTTTAGCGTAATAAAATAGTGCCTTTTAGTATCCCTGTAGTTTAAGTATCTCTTATACTCAAAAATACGTCAAAATAATTGATAGATCAAACACAAACTCTATCCAATTATAGTCAACGATCGTAAGAAAATAACATGAGAAAAGAAAAATATTTTTCGGATATCTTGGTGCTACTGGACCGCAAATATCGAGCCTGGAACCCATATGTGAATATTTAATAATTAAATATCGTATAATTATAAAAATTAATAATTTAATTTACAAACAAACATATAAAATAATAAAACTAACAAATACAAGAATTCAGGATATCTTAGTGCTACTGTGCCTCAAATATCGAGCCTGGAACCCATATGTGAATATTTAATAATTAAATATTTTATAACTATAAAAATTAATTATTTAATTTACAAACAAGCATATAAAATTACAAAACAAACATGTAAAATAAGAAAACTAACACATACAAGAATTAAGGATATCTTGGTGCTACTGGACCTCAAATATCGAGCCTAGAACCCGAATACATAATAATTAAATATTGTATAATTATAAAAATTAATTATTTAATTTACAAACAAACATATAAAATTATAAAACTAACATGTAATTAATGTTGTTTAATTTACAGTAGACGACATAGAGGTGCCGCCTATTCATCCCGGACCTTCCAGCAATGAGCTACTATCGTTACAGGGCGATGATAGGTCCACCCACATATGGGAGGGAGACTTACTGGCCCAGACTTTCCGCGTCAGGAGAGTGGACGACATGTGGGACTTTCTGAATGGCAGAGTTCTCCATCCCCGTGTAGTCACACGCCTGCGGGAGACGGGCTTCTACAGGATTTTGGAGATCGGGCGGCTGCAGGTCGATTGGTCTTTGGTCACGGCCCTGATAAAGCGGTGGCGACCGGAGACACATACATTCCACCTGCCCATTGGCGAGGCCACCATCACACTGCAGGACATGGAGGTTTTATATGGGCTGCCCGTTGATGGACACCCCATTGCTCTGCCGCATGGCATGAGAGTGATGACAAGTGTGCAGTACCTGGACATGCTGCAGCGACTCACTGGTTTCCGGCCACAGGATGAGAATGTACTGGATGAGACCAGTCGTTTTCCGTTGACGACTATTCGAGAGTATTTGGAGGCATTGCATCCTGACATCGAGGGCGATACACCGGATTATCATGTTCACTGGTATACGAGGTTGCTGCTACTCCTTATGTTTGGGGGGGGGGGGGTCTTGTTCCCGAACACTTCGGGGAACCTAGTCAGCTTGAAATTTCTTCATCATCTTGAGCAGCTAGATGATTTACCCAGTACAACTGGGGTGCTGCTGTTCTCGCCTACTTGTACAGGCAGATGTGCCAGGTGAGCATGGGCACCCAGCGTGACGTTGCTGGATTTTTGCCACTACTACAGGTGACAACATATTCGAATACTCTATTCATTTTAACATACCTAGTAAAAATATATCTTAAATTTTACGTCAACTTTTTATGTTAGGTTTGGGCCTGGGAGCTGTTCCTGCAGTTGCAGCCACCTCTACCACCATTAGATCCGGATGTACCACCTCCGCTGCTCCCTCTAGCTAGGAGGTGCGTTCTCTGACGGGGACATACGCGTGAGTACGAGGCTCGGCATAATCTCTCCTTGTGCAGGGATATCTTGGATTTGCTGGGCGCACAGGTAAATGTATATCAAAGTTTACTTGTCATAGCTTCACATATGTTGCGTATACTCACGTTTTCTGTTGTTACTAAATAGTTCATATGGACGCCATACAACGACGCATTGATAGCTGGCTTGATCGATTATTGCTCGGCCGGCCGACTTATGTGGGGCTCTTCTGTCCCGTTGATCTGCCTTGATATTGTGGAGCATCATGCCACCGAGCGGGTACTTCGCCAGTTTGGTTGTCCGCAGCTCATACCGACACCGCCTATCTGGCAGACCACACATTACCAGTAGGATGATCGTTCTAGGGCGGACGACGCATATTTGGCATGGCTAGAGGAGCAGATCGATACTTGGGACCGTCAATTTGACCTGATTCCGCCCCCCTTCACCGAGTCGGCTAGATAATGAGCATGATTATATGGACTGGTACCGCGATGTTACCCAACTTTTCATCAGGAATCCCATTCATCGAGCTGGCGGTCGGTACGTTCCATACGCTGGGAGGCACGAGGCACTGGTATGTTATTTGATATTCTTACTTATAACCGTGACCTAGCGTTCTGTAATTTATATTTTACATGCTGTGCAAGCTATTGGCCTACATTTATTCCACCAGTTGGGACTGCAGATGCAACAACATGCCGGCGAGGGAGCGGCCATTTTGCACGAGTATGGCCGGCAGGTTACAGAGCTGGCTACCCGGACACTACAGCGAGCCCGAGAGGACGAGCGCTTAGTGCATGTCCTTGCTTATGTGGCGCCAGAGCACTACCATCGAGGTAGGACTGTCCCACGAGGTAGGGGAGCACGGGGCAGGGCTGTTCCGCGGGGTCGTCGGAGCCAGCGAAGAGGTGGTCCCCAGCAAAGGGGCGTTGAGGCACCTATTGAGTGTGTTGGAGCTGATCTGCCGGGTGACCTCCATCAGCCAGACGAGCATCACAGCAGCATGCCGTCATTCAGCCTTCAGCTGCCGCCCACTCCAGCGACTTCGCAGGTGACCTCATTTGATTCATTGTTGATCACGGGCATGAGCATTACCAGAGAGGATTGGGATCAGTACTTTTCAGGCCCATCGCCCGCTACTGAGGATCGGCCGACCCGAGATGTGGATGGTGGGCGCCGGCTGAGTTATGGCTCATCATCGATGGGTGCTGGGGATCTTTCACAAGCGCCTGTATGTTTGTATTACTATTATTTGAATATGTTTTTATCTCATTAATTCGCCATAAATAACTTTATAATTTTTTTTATTAAGGCTTCATCCCAGCCCGTCACGGAGGCCACTTTGTGCGATGCTGACCAGGATGCGACGGATGCTTATATTCAGGAGTCCGACGAGACCATGTTAAGACAATTTAAAATTTTTTTGACTTAACACGTACATTACTAATATATATTTTAATATACCGAGCTGACTTTTTCTTCTGTAGGTTGCTGATGGACCGATGGCCCTTTCTACCGATCCTGCTAGCACTACTGACGATCATGCTGCAGCGCATCCTACGATAAAGAGGCGGCGTGATGAGGATGATCCTGATAGCGTACCGGGCAGGATGAGATGCGCCTTAGGCCAGCGGCTGCATTGAAGCACACATGCTGTGGGACACATTGATTTTTTTTTTTTTGTATTTTATGTAAATAATAACAATAATTTTTTATGTTTACATTATATGCACATTATGTTTTTATTTTTCCGTTTCTTATTTATTTTAATACTACAACACAAACACAAACATAGCAACTTAACATAATTTAAATTCAGTACAACTAATGAAAACACATGATACGGGAAACATAAAGATAAAGTACTACACTCAACACATACATGTCATTGTTTAGTCACGACCGCCTAGTATTCTCTGCTCCAACCACTTAAGTTTCTCTTCCAGCTTATTTTTTCCTTCTTCCGCCTCTTTTAGTTTCTCCTTCAACTCCGCAATTTCTCGTTTATACATAATCTCATCATCCCAGTATCTTTTGGTCAAATCATGATAATACTGCAAAGACTCTTTAGCATTCCTGCTTACAGGGTTCATCAAACCATACCTCAAAATTGCAAAAATTTCCGTTGTTGCCTCCAAACCTGTTCATACACATCTAGTATCTGCGCCCAACTTGACCATCATCCCAACAGTCCGCCAACATACAGCGTTTGCCACATTGGCACATAACTGCGTTCAGACATTTGTTAAAGCGAAAAAAACCCCTGCTTTTATGGAAAGTTTTTCTATTTGTTATGGTTAAGCGCAGAAAATAACTAGAATGCGCCCGCTATTTATAGGCAAGGCAACACACATAACGTAGTATTAACCGCGCTATATATGCTCACACATAACGTAGTATTTAACCGCGCTATGCTTCGCGTGTTAACGATTCTTTCGAATACAAAATGGCTTTTTCGCAGGCGGGCAGCTTTTCAGATCGTCAAGACAACACACATAACGTAGTATTTAACCGCGCTATATATGCTCACACATAACGTAGTATTTAACCGCGCTATGCTTCGCGTGTTAAAGATTCTTTCGGATACAAAATAGCTTTTTCGCAGGCGGGCAGCTTTTCAGATCGACAAGACACAAAACGTAGTATTTAACCGCGCTGTATATGCTCATACATAATGTAGTATTTAACCGCGCTATGCTTCGCGTGTTAAAGATTCTTTCGGATAGAAAATAGCTTTTTCGCAGGCGGGTAGCTTTTCAGATCGACAAGACAACACACATAACGTAGTATATAACCGCTCTATATATATTCACATATATCAAACATCTTCATCCTCTGACAATTCTTTAATTTTAGAGTGAAATTCGAAAGTCAATGTAAAAGTTTTCCATTTTTTAATCCAATACTATTTTTGATTACATGAACGGGAGGGAGAAATTCATTAATTTACTCTACTGAAAAATATTAAATATCAATAAGATTTAACAACAATGGAAACATAATTTTATTTGATACATCTTGCAACATAAACAAGTACATACACTTATTACAACCACATTACGAAAATAAAACACTACGTGTATCCTTGATAGTTGGGCACATTAGATGAACTTCCACCAGGAGCTGGATTACCACCGCCACCCAAACCAGTTGAAGGACATTTACGACGGTCGTGTCCTGTTTGCGACATATGCCATATTTACGCGCATAAACGGTATCACCAACATCCATTTGGTTCCGTATACGTGTTCTTTTTTTCACTTGTAGCTTACGCAAATAGTCCTTGTTACACACCATTTTAAATGGTTCCGGCGGCCAATAATGCTCAGCACCCACTGGCTGCAACTGCCAACTATATGTGTTTAAGTATGCAGCAACACTATATTGCCTATCAACATAGTTGGTTGCCCGTAAACCTATATGTTGAAAGCACTTCATGGCATGCGAGCACGACATGTGGTAGACGGACCATTTCCCACAAGAACACAACCTGCTGGCTTCATTTACGATGTGTATATTATTCCCCCGGTGTTGATGGATAGCGGTACGAACTTCAAAAATATTTCGCTCATTGCAATACTGTAAAAATGAATGCCAATTGCTCGCCTCCTGTATTTCTCAAATCTTTTCATTTGTATTGGCATAAATTCAACACCCCTCTCCATCAATTCTGATGCACCTCTATGCCTTTCAACAAACCTCCCCGCCATCTGTTTGAATGACATCCGCACCATGGAAGTGACAGGCAATCCACGTGCATACTTCAATAACCCGTTGAAAGACTCCGACACATTTGTATTCAGGGTTCCCCATTGTCTGCCACCATACGCATGCAATGTCCACTTGTGAAGCTCATGTCGCATCAACCAATGATGGGCTCTTTCGTCTAACTGCCGGATCGATTCCATGCGCCTCCTGAATTTGCACTTCTGGTGATCAGTTGCAGCCATCCACATTAAATCATGCAAGTCCATGTTGGGATATTTCTTCTGGAAATTGGCCTTCAGGTGCCTCACACAGTAACGGTGGTATGCATAGGGTTCCTGCCATTCAGGCAAATGCTCTACAAAACTTAATATACCACCGTGCCGATCAGATATTAGACAAGTACTTGAATGTTGTTTGACAACGTGCTGCTTCAAGTGGTTCAAAAATATCGTCCACGTCTCTTGGATTTCATTGGCATAGATGGCAAAAGCTAGTGGAAATATTTGTCCATTAGCATCTACTGCAACAACAAACAACAACTTAATATCATACTTTCCATAGACATGAGTACCATCTGTGGAAATTACCGAACGGCAATGCACAAAACCATCAATTGCTGGTTTAAATGCCCATAACACGTATCTGAATATATATTCCGGTATTCCTGCACTCCGCTCAACCTTCCATTCAACAACAGTCCCGGGGTTAAAGTGTTGCAATGTGGCCATGTACCTGGGTAGAGATGCAAATGACTTATCCTAGTCACCATAAACAATTTCAGTGCCCGAGATATGCCTTCCTTTTGGTAATAATACACCTATATTCTTGGTGGACGGATGTAATACACTCTTTGATCTTGTACCTTATGGACGCTTCAATGTGTGGAATCAGTTGAAGAGAAATCAAGTCAACATCCAAGTTGAGGTGATTCCCATTGAATGTGTCCATTTCACAATTGTGGGTGCCAATATATTTACCCACTTTCCACAACCCTGTTTTCTTCTTGCTCGCATGCAGCATCCAATGACAACTCGTAAACCATCTATAGCAAACAACCTTGTATACATCCGGAGATGACTCCCATACCATCATCTCACTGCACTCTTTTACGCTGTACATTTTCGCCGCCCTGCTTAGGCGCACTTTATCAGGAAAAAGCATGCCCTTTGCCAACACCGTTGGTCTAGACTCATCCCACATTGCTGTCCAAATTTCGTCAAAATCCCTTGTGAGGTCATCCATATCCGGCATACTTGGCAAATGATCAAGGTAGGCAACATGCCTTGAATGAAACAGCACGTGGGACTCGTACACTCTTGGTCTAACGGGAGGTGGAGCATGCTCCCTCGTCAAATCAGGTTCGGCATTCTCTTCCTCCTCCTCATCACCCTCGTCAGGGAAGGGTGTGTCATCTCCATACTCAACGACATTGTTTTCATAATCACTATTATCTTCCTGACTCGGCGTATCTGTCAAATCCCGAGTAAATACGTCGCCTACGGGCAACTGAGTCAGGACCGGGCCATCAAGTTGCTCGTTTTCACTACACAAACAACAAAATAATAAGATACTCAAATTGATAAATACTTTACATATATCTATATCACTTCACTTACAAGTCGTAATGTGTTGACATTCCATGATAGACATTATCCTGTTGGTGATGACTCCCGGATGGACCGCCGTGATCCAACACACCAAAACTACGCATATTCCAACTGGGTGTGGGTTCATAACTTGTAAAATTCATATCTGGGCGGTACCCCCTATGGAATATATGAGTGTTAAAATTCAATACAACAAAAATAAACAACGTAACAGAAAGGAAAATTGAAGTTTACCAGTCGTCTTGTGGATTATGTAAAGTAGGAGAGAAATTATTTCCTCGCTCCTCATTCGCCCATGGAGATAAGTTTAGATCTGGCCAAACTTTTTCAGCCGGAACCTGTTTGGCTAAAACTGCTCCAGAATAACCACCCGATGATTGAGGGTTATCCCTGCTTTGTGCAACCTCATTATGCGAACGTCTTCAACCTTCACGTACATTTCCAACATTTTTATCAAAATAAATTCTCGATATTCATCCGGAGTCCCCAAAAAATCTCTCAGAGTTTCATCATCCTCGATGTTAAACTCAATGTAACAAGCAACCCCTTGCGGAGTCACAGAATAAAGATATCTTCCGGTTATTTTAAGATTCACCGAACGTTTTCTCACACTCATTTTATTACATAACAACGATACCTGTCTATCGTACTCCATTGTAAGTGGCAACTTAACATGACTCTGTGGAGATCAACTATAGCTCACTAAGTTATTCGCCACCACAATCTCACCCCCAATATAGTGAAACCCTTACTTTTCGCTCTTCGGACATTATGAAAAAAAGCTTGAGAATTTAACAAGAAGAAAAATTTATCAGGAGTTGAGAATATTTTTGAATGAATTTTTGCAAAACCCTTAACGCCTTTAAATAAGGCAATGCCCAATCCGGGGGGGGGGGGATTTTTGAGGTAAAACGCCCTTAACGCGTTTTACATATTTGAATTATTTTTATGTCAGTTAAGCGCATAGGAGTTATTGGTGGGCCCACAAAACAGGTAAAGCGTGGTTTGTAACTACGTTTTATGTAAAACGTGGTTTTGAAACGCGCTTTACCTAAACGTCCCAAACGGACGGTAAGGTAAAGCGCGGTTTAAAATCGCATTTTATATAGTTTGGTCACTAAGTTTTTTTTCCACCTATTTCGGTATTTTGAGTCCAAAAGAACCACAATTGGGTTCCGAACTCTAGGAACCACTAGTGCAAGGTGGGTGGGAGGTAGTAGGTACCCGAGGAATTAATCGATGTACGTGCAAGCTGATAAGATATCACAAATTAATATAATAAAATACATTATTTTATTTTGAAGTTAGCATGAAATTTTATTACTTTTAGTCCGCGCCATAAACTATTTACATTCGGTAGACGAAGAAGTATATAGTTTTTATATATAACAAAAATATATAATTTTTTGTCTATTATTTTGAGAACGTCTATACGTTGTTATTTTCCCAATAATTAACAAGTTGATAGGGGATAAACTATAGGTAAAATATCACGGGAGAAATAACAATAACATGCAATAATATTATTTGTAAGCATTGACTTGAGTCGTGCTAGGCACTGTCCTAAGAAACTATTTCAACAGTATGAAATGTCTCCCCAGGATTAAACAAGTCTTCCTCTATTTAAGAGGATACAAGAATCAGCAAAATTAGATTACAAACCCAGCTGTTTGAAAGAGGGGAACAAGAGATATTAAACTACCAAAAAGAGAGCTAACAAAGGGAAGCTGGAGAATAAAGAAATTTAGAAGGAAAGAAGAAGAAGGATTTATTTGTCTTGCTAATGATAATGATGAAAAAGGAGTGAATGGTAATAGCTATTTATAGCCTCATTTGCATGAAGCTTTGTTGTGCATGGCAAGAAAGTGGCTGATGGAATTTGCCACTTTACCAAGGCATTTTGCCATCTTTATAATGGCTTCTAGAAGGAATGCCACTTGATTTTTATTATGACATTTGTGAGCAAAGGCTTTAAAATATTGCCACAGTCCTCCACTATTTTAAAGACCTTCAAAAATAAACTTGTTAGATTTGTATGGTCCAAATGTAATAAGTTTGGTGTCTTTTGGATTATGAAACAAACTTAGACCAAGAAAACATAACTCACAGATTACTGATGAAATATAATATTTTTATGAACCAATAATTCTTATTGTAAGTCAGAGATTTTATCAACGATATTTCGACCCTCACAATTTGGCTGTTCAATGCGGTTTTGCGCCACTAGGCCATGCGTGTGCCTGGTTATTCAAAGAGCTCTAGAAACTAGGCCAAAATCTCATAGGTGCGGCCCCACTCCGCTCTCATATAGGTGAATTCATCAAGTTTATACTGCTTTTAAATACACCATCCATAAGGAATATGAATTAAATTAAGAGTTAAAACTCGTCATCTCAATTAGTAGCAGTCAATCACTCTCTTTTAGTGCTTCAGTGATAATATCAACTTGTTATTACCCATATGAACCTACTTCATGGGGTCTCCAATCACATAGGTTGGGTTACCATCTCTATTGACAAATTTCGGCCTTGACCTCATCTCTTTTGAGGTTTGAAGAATTAATTTTCTTCCCACAGGTTTAGTCAGAGGTTCGGCCAAATTTATCTCTGACTTCACATAGTCAATGGAAATTATTTTATCTCTCAACAGCTGTTTTATGACATCATGTCTCAATTTCTTGTGTCTACTTTTACAATTATAAAACTTATTCTTTGCAATAGCTATTGCCGCTTGACAATCACAATGCATAGACACAGGAGGCAATACGTCCTTTATTAAATGGATATTACCTAAGAAGTTTCTTAGCCACTCAGCCTTAGAACCAGCTACCTCTAGAGCTACACACTCTGATTCCATAGTCGATCTAGCAATGATCGTCTGTTTAGTTGATTTCTACGATATTGCACCACCACCAAGGGTGAATATATAACCACTAGTGGATTTTGTCTCATCCAAATCAGAGATCCAGTTTGCATCACTGTACTCTTCTAAAGAAGAAGGAAATCCATTATATAGGATACCATAATTCATGGTTCCTCTCAAATATTTCATTAGTCTAGCTAATGCAGTGTAACGACCCGACCGGTCGTTTTCAGCTTTTGCACGTTGATCGCCAGTTCTCGGACATGACTTGCCCCGTGTAATGTATTATGACTGATGTAGATCGTTGGTTTTGGTTTTCAGGAAAATTTGGAATGAATTTGAAAGAACAGTCTCAGTTGAAAGCTTTGAACTTGAAAGGTTTGACCCAGAGTTGACTTATTTGTATATGAGTTCGGATTGGAATTTTCATGATTTGGTTAACTTCGTTGGGTGATTTATGACTTAGGAGCGCGATCGAAATGCATTTTAGAAGCCCGTGGAAGGATTTGGCTTGAATTGGCAAAGTTAGTATTTTGGCGAATTCCGGTTGATAGGTGAGATTTTGATTCGAGGGTCGGAATGGAATTTCGAGAGTTGTTGTAGCTTCTTTATGTCATTTGTGATGTGTGTGCAAAATTTTAGGTTATTCGGATATCGTTTGGTCGGGTTTTTGATCGAAAGTGTATTTCGAAAGTTTTTTGGAAACTTAGGCTTGAATTCGATGAGTTTTGGGTAATTTGATGTTGTTTGAGGTGTTTCGATAATTGGAACAGGTTTGAATGATGTTATGAATTATGTTGGTATGTTTGGTTGAGGTCCCGAGGGCCTCGGGTGTGTTTCGGGTGGTCAATCGGACCACTTTGTGCCTTAAAAGATAGCAGGAAATTGCAGGTTTGGCTTCAGTTCTGTTGCAGGTATTTTCCTCTTCGCGATCGCGTGAGGGGGCTCGCGATCGCGTAGAGTTATTTAGGGAAGGCATCCAGGTTGTTCATCGCGTTCGCGCAGATGGATCTGCGATCGCGTATGTTTTTATTGTTGTGAATCGCGGTCACGTGGTATCATTCACAATCGCGTAGTGAAAAGGTTTTGAGCATCGCGTTCGCGTGAGGTTAAACGCGATCGCGTAGAGTAAAGTTGGGCTGTGCTTCGCGATCGCGATTAAGTGAAATTGAGTGCTGGGCAAAATGTTTTAAAAGCCCATTTTCGCGATTTTGAGGCTAAGAACCTCCATTTTTGGGCGACTTTGAAGCTTGGGAGAGCTAATTGAAGAGGGAATTCAAGAGGATTTCTTGGAGGTAAAATTTTTTATCTCAATACTCGATTATTATGTGAATTCCACCTAGAAATTCATGGAAACTAAGCCTAAAATTGAAGAACTAGGGCTTGAGAAAATTTGACTTTTGATTTGGGATTTGAAAGGCCATTTGAGGTCGGATTTGAGAGTTTTTGATATGTATGGACTCGTGGAAAGATAAGGAACCCGTTGATGTGAAAATTTCTGAGTTTCGAGAAGTGGGCCCGGGCTCGGGTTTTGCTAATTTCGGGATTTGTGTCCGTTGTTGATTGTTTTCGCTTGGGCTTTGCTCCCTTAGCATATTGTGACGTATTCGCTCTATTTTTGGATAGATTCGACGCGCGTGGAGGCCGATTCGAGAGGCAAAGGCGTCGCGAGCTAGAGATTTTACCGGTTCGAGGTGAGTAATAATTGTAAATGATATCCTGAGGGTTTGAAACCCCGGATTGCACATCGTAGTGCTACATTGAGGTGACTTGCACGCCGGATAGCGAGCGTGAGGTAGAGCACCGTTGGGGATTGTGACTTGGTCCGTCCCGATTGATGATTTTACTGTGTAATTGACTGAAACTTATTTGTTATCATCATGACTTGGGCTGATTGCCATATTTGGGCTTCGTGCCAGCTATTTGAGCCCTTCGGGGATTGTTGTTGATATTTCCTCACTGTTTTGATTTTTATACTTGAACTCAGTCATGTATTTTCCACTGTTTTTAGAACTCAGCCAAGTCTACTTGCTTTAACACTTGAAATGATATTTCCAATAATAATTTGGGCTGAGCATCATGTTTACTGTTGCCCGAGTAGCTTATGTGATTTTGTTGACTGAGTTAGGCTGAGGGCCTGTATTGTGAGGATATATTTGGATCGGGCTGCACGCCGCAGCAATATATATANTGGGCCGTAAGGGGCCCCTCCCGGAGTCTGCACACCCCCAGTGAGCGCCGTCGACGATAAATGGATCGGGCTGCATGCCGCAGCGGTACTAGTACTGTTCTATGTGTTTACTTTATTTCATTTGTCTGCCATTATCTGTTGTCTGTGTTACTTCATGGGGTATCTACCTGATTGCCTGGCATTATCTGTTGAGTGGGAGTTGTACCCGAGGGGCGGATTTTTGTGTTTATCTGTACTAATTGTTTGCATTTATTCGCATGACCGTTGGAAAAGTCATTTTCAAAAGAGGTTTGAACTGAGCTAAGATGTTTTCTAAAGATTGCACAGTTTCACTGTTTTTCTTTCTCAAAAGGATTTTATATTGCTTCTATACAGCATGATGATTTGCCTTACGTGATTTCTCACTGCTTAGTTTTTATTTACCTTTATTACTCACTGAGTTGGAGTACTCACTTTACACGTGTGCAGATGCAGGTATTTATCCACCCGTTAGCGGGTTTTGGCTGATCAGAGGCAGAGTTATAGGAGTTAGCGAGGTGACTGCCAGCGTCTGCAGCACTGTTTTTCCTCTCTTTTGTTCATTATTCCGATTTTGTATATTTTAGACCTTGTAGTTGGATTACACTCTAATAGATGCTCGTGACTTGTGACACCCCGATTAGGGCTATGTTGGGTTGTATTTCCGCTAATTAATATCATGAATCATATTTAAACTGCTTATGAACTGTTTAACTGCTTAAAAGAGGTGTTTTGAAATGGTCTGGCTGGCCTTGTCTTCACGAGAGGCGCCATCACGACCGGGGCGGAGTTTGGGTCGTGACAAGTTGGTATCAGAGCCTAGGTTACTAGGTCTCACGAGTCTTGAGCAGGTTTAGTAGAGTCTTGCGGATCGGTACGGAGACGTCTGTATTTATCCTCGAGAGGCTGCAGAACCTTTAGGAAAACTTCACCTTCTTGTAATATTATCGTGCGTCCTTGATTCAGCTTGAAAAGCAACTCTTGAAATTACTTCCACGCATTCGCATGCACGTATGAGCGCTCAGTATCAGATGTGCATTGATGGCTTGTGATTCCCTGATCGAGGGTCGAGACGTGATCTCCGTGAGTTTGATGTTTGGCCAGTCTGAAGAACTTGAGGCCGGATCTTTGCCTATGGCTTGAGCACCGAGGTGCTGACTGTGTGAGTAAGTGTTTTGAACTTATATGTTCGGTATTGTCCCTATTAGTGGAAGTGACGACTGGATAGCCACGTGATGACTACGTTAGTACTGCGACATGTATCTATATGACTTGGGAAGTGACGAGGAAGGTCTGCTGGACGATAGATGAACTATAAAGGGTTTGATTTCCATTGTGACTGGATGTGTGGCCCCGAGTTATGGGAGTGTGAAGAATCTTTTCATGTCTTCCAGTTGGAGTGAAGTAAATTTCATGTTGCAGTATGAGTTCAGACTCAGGAAGACTAAGTGAGTGGGTAATGTGTATGACGGTAGAAGGTATACAGAAATGATAGATTGAGGCGAAGTAGGTGGGTTATCTCCTGCTGAGTGTTCTGAAGTGGTGTGATCCTTATGTGTATGTTGGAATATCTCATGTGTAAGTGAAACGTACGTGTTGAAATTTGAAATTTCGGGTTGCTTAAGCGAGTGGGTTTAACTGTTACGATAATGAGTGCGAGATTTGCCGAAGATTAGAGTGCTAGATGATCTGTGTTTTCACAAGCTTACGAAGGATTTGAGTTTAATCTCACTATGGTATTGTGGCATCAATGGAGTAAGTGTTATGAGTTATCAAGTGTATTTTGATCTATGGCTCCGACCCAAGTGGGGGAGTTTGTTGATTAGTTGATTGCACGACTAGGTGCTATGTTGGTTCCATTCTGAGGCGTGCGAGTGACTCAGATATGGCTTGCGGAAATAGAGACCGAGGATGGTTGGAGTAAAGGAAAAATGTTGACAAAGGTTATATTATGCTTTGTAGAGTAAGAAAAATCACGGGATGTCTTAAGTGGTTGCTGGTAGAAAATGCTCGGTGCATAGAGCAGGAAGTTGCTGGGTTGTACTGGGAAGAGGATTTCATTCTGCGATGTCAGAGTGCCAATGGGGCATGGGTGGTTCTGTTCGTTGGGTCAAGTAAATTGCAGCTTGAATGAGAGTGAGTGACTTACGAGAATAGTTCTAATGTGTTCAAGAGTCTGTATACATCAATTGAGTGCTCTAAAGTTGCACATGTGGTTAGAAACTGTTGTTTTCATTGGAAGAGGTCAAGACTTGTGGTATTTCTATGTGAATTATGGGATTCTATGTATCAGTATCAAGAAAGTAAAGGTAACGGACTTAGATTCGCAGGAAGTTCTTCAGAGTAAATATTCTGGAATGTGGTGTTTCTGGGAATATTTGAGAGAGTATTTAGCGACTTATGGGTCTTAGTCAGTGTTGTTTTATGTTGGGGTCTCGTGTGGTAAGCCTGGGTTGAGGCATTGTGGTGCTACAGCAAGAGGAAATATCAAGTTGAAGATGAATCAGAAGGAAATTTAGATGGATGGAGTAGCTTGATAGTAGACCGAATCGGCATGGTAAGGATATGATTAATTCTTTGTGTGTGTTCGAGGCAATGAGTTTGTACAAGTACCTTGCAGCAATGCTCTTGGGTTTCGACGGCTTGCTTAGCTTGGTCTAGTTAGAAGGATTCAATCCTGGCAGTTTAGTTTGTGCAAATGTAATTGGGAGAGTTCTTGTTGGGTTTACCGTGGTTTGGAGATGTATATTTTCTATGGGCATGCGGAGCATGGGATGTACAGTGATTTTTCTTCTAGATGGGACCAATGTGAGTTCTTGACTAGCTGAGTGCGTAGGTGTCTGTGGCTCGAAAGGGAGATAAAGTTTTTATGTTATCCTCGGATGGTATGGTATATGCGGTATGTTGTGGAGGACCGAGACTTGCGTGTGTTAGGCTACAGTTCAGTTCTGAAAGGGAGTTCATAAAACTCTTGAGCAGCGGGTAGCCTCAGATAGTTAAGGGAATGATATTTCTAATTGGAAGTGATTTGACGATAGTATATGTTCAGAAAAAGGGTAATGTGATTAAGTTTATGGCACTTCGGTAATATTGCGGCACTTTCTTGTTAGATCGACGGCCGATATTCGAGTTTGCTTGGAGGCACAGAAGAATGTTAGAGTATCTCTCGTGGAGTGACTGGATATTAGAGATGTGGTATGTGCTCGGACGGTGGAATTGGAATCGGATATGTGATTCGTGTGCTATATGGAGTTGGAGACAGGGAGTTCTCATATTCAGTCTATGTTGTGGTTGTGGGTCGTGTGTATCGGCACTGTTTAGTGACTACCGAGATTTGGAGGCCCGAGTGAATCTTTCTTTGCTTGGTACGTTAGATTTTGGATGTGATGTTGGGGACTTAGACTGATCATCTCAGTGTTGGGTTATTCTGGACTATTGCGCTATGGGCTATGTCGGAAATGCCAAAGGTTGAGTGGCGAGGTGTGTCGAATTATGTTCTAGTAGAGTGGTTTATATTTCGAAGACCCAGCGGACGGCTGGGAAGGATTGCTTTTCTTAATTGGGCCTTTGTGATGGATGTCAGTACAGAGGTTTCTACCATTGATTCAGTTCAGGTGTTGAGGGACTTTTCGGATGCGTTTCTTGTGGCCGGGCATGTCGCTGTGCGAGGTTGTGGATTTCTATATTTATTTGGTGCCGGGCACCGTATCGTATGGNTCGTGTGTTCTATTCTATGATGTGAGACGGGTTCTCAACCTTGTGTTGTGGTGGTACTGGTGAGCTTGTGGTACAGCTCTTTCATTTGAACCATTTTCATGATTTGAGTGTGTTCGGACCGTTGCATATTGGTACGCGTATTATGCTAGTTGTGGCTTAGGCCTCTATTGACGTGTCATGTCACCAGAGTGATGTGTTGGATTAGAGGAGATCATTGGGATCATTAATGAATACGAACGGATTCGATTTCAGCATGTCGGAAGGGTAAGATCGAGGTTCGGCTCGGAAATTTGCTATGGTATTGCCAGAGGAGAAGCGACTTCATGAATGGTTGATCTGAGAAATGGTTATGGTTATTGTGTGTTTCATTGATCGTTGGCAGTATATGAAAGTGTTGGAATGAGACTTAGTTGATAAGAGTTTTTCTATCGGTATTTGGGTGTTGTGTACAGTTGCTGTGAATAGAAGTTATTGCTACGAGCGTTAAAGTTATGTGGTTTATCATGTAATTGCACCTGGGGTTGCAGGTAGGGGTTATTACAGCTGGTTCGGGCTTATTCAAAGTATAGATGTGAGATTTTGGTCTTGTGGATGATATCGGTAGTGGAAATGTGGTTCTATGATTTACGGGCTAGATTGGATTGTGTAATTTCAGCTGCTACGTGTATTCAGACCTATACGAGATAGGGTGACGTGGGATCACCCCCGGGTACATGCATGGTAAGGTTATTCAGCTATTGGTTGGCTTTTAAAACAACTTTGAGTACGTTCGAGGATGAACGTGTGTTTAAGTGGGGGAGGATGTAACGACCTGATCGGTCGTTTTAAGCTTTTGCACGTTGATCGCCAGTTCTCGGACATGACTTGCCCCGTGTAATGTATTATGACTGATGTAGATCGTTGGTTTTGGTTTTCAGAAAATTTGGAATGAATTTGAAAGAACAGTCTCAATTGAAAGCTTTGAACTTGAAAGGTTTGACCCAGAGTTGACTTATTTGTATATGATGTCGGATCGGAATTTTCATGATTTAATTAACTTCGTTGGGTGATTTATGACTTAGGAGCGCGATCAGAATGCATTTTGGAAGTCCGTGGAAGGATTTGGCTTGAATTGGCAAAGTTAGTATTTTGGCAAATTCCGGTTGATAGGTGAGATTTTGATGTGAGGGTCGGAGTGGAATTCCGAGAGTTGCTATAGCTTCGTTATGTCATTTGTGATGTGTGTGCAAAATTTCAGGTTATTCGGACATCGTTTGGTCGGGTTTTTGATCGAAAGTGTATTTCGGAAGTTTTTTGGAAACTTAGGCTTGAATTCGATGAGTTTTGGGTAATTTGATGTTGTTTGAGGTGTTTCGATGATTGGAACAGGTTTGAATGATGTTATGAATTATGTTGGTATGTTTGGTTGAGGTCCCGAGGGCCTCGGGTGTGTTTCGGGTGGTCAATCGGACCACTTTGTGCCTTAAAAGATAATAGGAAATTGCAGGTTTGGCTTTAGTTCTGTTGCAGGTATTTTCCTCTTCGCGATCGCATGAGGGGGCTCTCCATCGCGTAGAGTTATTTAGGGAAGGCATCCAGGTTGTTCATCCCGTTCGCGCAGATGGATCTGCAATCGCGTATGTTTTTATTGTTGTGAATCGCGGTCGCGTGGTATCATTCGCGATCGCGTAGTGGAAAGGTTCTGAGCATCGCGTTCGCGTGAGGTTAAACGCGATCGCATAGAGTAAAGTTGGGCTGTGCTTCGCGATCGCGAGGTCTTTTCCGCGATCGTGATTAAGTGAAATTGAGTGCTGGGCAGAATGTTTTAAAAGCCCATTTCCGCGATTTTGAGGCTAAGAACCTCCATTTTTGGGCGACTTTGAAGCTTGGGAGAGCTAATTGAAGAGGGAATTCAAGAGGATTTCTTGGAGGTAAAATTTTTTATCTCAATACTCGATTATTATGTGAATTCTACCTAGAAATTCATGGAAACTAAGCCTAAAATTGAAGAACTAGGGCTTGAGAAAATTTGACTTTTGATTTGGGATTTGAAAGGCCATTTGAGGTCGTATTTGAGAGTTTTTGATATGTATGGACTCGTGGAAAGATAAGGAACCCGTTGATGTGAAAATTTCTGAGTTTCGAGAAGTGGGCCCGGGGCTCGGGTTTTGCTAATTTCGGGATTTTTGATATTTTTCGATTGTTTTCGCTTGGGCGTTGTTCCCTTTGCATATTGTGATGTATTCGTTCTGGTTTTGGATAGATTCGACGCGCGTGGAGGCCGATTCGAGGGGCAAAGGCGTCGTGAGCTAGAGATATCGCTGGTTCGAGGTGAGTAATGATTGTAAATGATATCCTGAGGGTTTGAAACCCCGGATTGCACATCGTAGTGCTATATTGAGGTGACTTGCACGCCGGATAGCGAGCGTGGGGTAGAGCACCGTTGGGGATTGTGACTTGGTCCGTCCTGATTGATGATTTTACTGTGTAATTGACTGAAACTTATTTGTTATCATCACGACTTGGGCTGATTGCCATATTTGGGCTTCGTGCCAGCTATTTGAACCCCTTCGGGGATGGTCGTTGATATTTCCTCACTGTTTTGATTTTATACTCGAACTCAGTCATGTATTTTTTTCACTGTTTTCAAAACTCAGCCAAGTTTACTTGCTTTAACACTTAAATGATATTTCCAATAATATTTTGGGCTGAGCATCATGTTTATTGTTGCCCGAGTGGCTTATGTGATATTGTTGACTGAGTTAGGCCGAGGGCTTGTATTGTGAGGATACTATTGGATCTGGCTGCACGCCGCAATAATATATATATATATATATATATATATATAGGGCTGCACGCCGCAACAGTGTTATACTGATACTGGTATGAGGCCAAGGGCCTAGATTTGATTCCACGAGATGGCTTGATATTGCGCTTGGGCCGTAAGGGGCCCCTCCCGGAGTCTGCACACCCCCAGTGAGCGCCATCGACGATAAATGGATCGGGCTGCACGCCGCAGCGATATGTGGATCGGGCTGCACGCCGCAGCGGTACTAGTACTGTTCTATGTGTTTATTTTATTTCATTTTTCTGCCATTATCTGTTGTCTGTGTTACTTCACGGGGTATCTACCTGATTGCCTGGCATTATCTGTTGAGTGAGAGTTGTGCCCGAGGGGCGGATTTCTGTGCTTATCTGCACTAATTGTTTGCATTTATTCGCATGATCGTTGAAAAAGTCATTTTCAAAAGAGGTTTGAACTGAGCTAAGATGTTTTCTAAAGATTTCACAGTTTCACTGTTTTTTTTCTCAAAAGGGTTTTATATTGCTTCTATACAGCATGATGATTTGCCTTACGTGATTTCTCACTGCTCAGTTATTATTTACCTTTATTACTCACTGAGTTGGAGTACTCACTTTACTTCCTGCACCTCGTGTGTAGATGCAGGTATTTATCCACCCGTTAGCGGGTTTTGGCTGATCAGAGGCAGAGTTATAGGAGTTAGCAAGGTGACTGCCAGCGTCCGCAGTACCATTTTTCCTCTCTTTTGTTCATTATTCCGATTTTGTATATTTTAGACCTTGTAGTTGGATTTGTACTCTAATAGATGCTCGTGACTTGTGACACCCCGATTAGGGCTGTGTTGGGTTGTATTTCCGCTAATTAATATCATTTAATCATATTTAAACTGCGTATGAACTGTTTAACTGCTTAAAAGAGGTGTTCTGGAATGGTCTGGCTGGCCTTGTCTTCACGAGAGGCGCCATCACGACCGGGGCGGAGTTTGGGTCGTGACATGCAGATCAATGCTCTCTGTTGCGATTATGAGTATATCTACTCAGTCTACACACAGCATACGCTATATCAGGCCTTGTAAAATTCATTAAATGTATCGGACTCCCAATAATCTACACATATTTAGATCGAGCAAATGGGTCACCATTATTCTTTTTCAACTGAGAGTTAGCATCAAAAGGAGTGCTCACAGATGTGACAGTAAAATATTCAAACTTCTTAAGAAGTCTCTCAATATAATATTTTTGTGACAATATTATTCCAGCTTCACTCCTTATAACTTTAACTCCCAATATTGTACTTACTTCACCCAGATCTTTCATATCAAAATTAGTAGACAAAAAATTTAGTACTTTGCACAATATTTAAACTTGTACCAAATATAAGCATGTCATCAACATATTGACATATTATCACATAATCCTTGTATACCACTTTAGTACAAACACATTTATCCACCTCAACTAAAGAAAAACCGTCTCTCAATAAGACTTGTTCAAATTTCTCGTTCCACTGCTTAGGAGCTTGTTTAAGGCCATAAAGAGATTTAATTAATTTACAAACTTTGTTTTATTGTCCAAGAATGACGCAGCCTTCAGGTTGAACCATATAAATTTCTTCTTCTAAATCACCATTTAAAAAAGCTATTTTGACATCCATTTGATGGATAAAAAGCTTATGGATTGAAGCTAAGGCAATTAAAACTCGAATAGAAGAAATTCTAGTCACCGGTGCAAATGTATCAAAATAATCTATATTTTAGTTTTAAGAAAATTCTTTTGCTACTAACCGAGCTTTATATTTATCTAAAGATCCATCAGGATTAAATTTCCTTTTGAAAATTTATTTACAACCAATAGGCTTTGTAGCAGGAGTAAATCTGTTAACATCCATGTTTTATTTTTCAAAATAGAATCGATTTCAACTTTTATTGCCTCTTTCCAATAATTAGCTTCTGAAGAAGATATAGCTTCAAAATAATTTAATGGTTCATTATCGATAAGAAAAGTCTGAAAGTCATTTCCATAAGAAAAATATTCTTTCCTAGGACTTTGGCTCCTTCTCAGTTCCTCATTAGAGATAATTTTTTTTTTTAACAGGTGTATGAGAAATTTATCAGATAGTAGATAAATATATTCAAAGAACTCAGCATTCTTTGTTTCAATTATAGTATTGCAATCAAGCACATCACTTTTTAAAATAAGAAATCTATATGCAGCACTGTGTTCAGCATATCCAATAAGCATAGAATCAGCAGTTTTAGAACCTATTTTTCTCTTTTTAGGTTCAGGCAAAAGAACTTTAGCAAGGCACCCCTACACTTTTAAATATCTCAAGTTAGGTTTATTACCCTTCCACGATTCATAAGGGGTTTTGCAGTTCTTCTATGTGGTATTCTATTTTGTAAGTGGCATGCAGATAATATAGCTTCACCCCACAAATTATCATGAGCATTAGAACTAACTAACATAGAGTTCATCATCTCTTTCAATGTTCTATTTTTCAGATACTCCATTTGACTCAGGTGAATAAGACGGAGTTACTTCATGAATAATTCCATTCTTTTCACAAAAATCATTTAAAGATAAATATTCTCCACCTCTATCAGATCTAATTCTCTTGATTTTTCTACTAAGTTGATTTTCTACCTCAGTTTTATAAGAAATAAAAGCATTAAAGGCATCATCTTTATTTCTAAGAAAATACAACTTAGTATATCTGGAAAATCATCAATAAATGTCACATAATACCTTTTACCACCTCTAGTCATGGTTAGTTTTAAATCGCCTAAGTCAGTGTGAATCAAGGATAATAATTCTGTTTCTCTATTTACAGAAAAATAAGTCTTTCTGGTACTTTTAGCTTCAGCACATATTTTACACTTGTCTATATTGCTTGAGTCTAAATCAGATATTAAGCCTACTGACTGCATTTTTCTTATATATGCGATATTAATATGTCTTAGTCTAGTATGCCATAAAGAAATAGACTCAACCATAGAAGCAGAAGCATATGCATTTCCATTGATAACATCAAAAATATTAAGTACAAAGAGTCCCTGGTTACAATAGCCCTTTCCCACAAACACATTATTTTGGGTCATTATGATCTTATCAAATTCAAATGACTCATTCGCTCCGACTCTTCCCAATAAGGATACATAGATTAATGTAACGATCCGACCGGTCGTTTTGAGCTTTGGCACTTTGATCGCCAGTTCTCGGGCATGACTTGCCCCGTGTAATGTATTATGACTGATGTAAACCGTTGGTTTTGGTTTTTCAGGAAAAATCGGAATAAATTTGAAAGAACAGTCTCAGTTGAAAGCTTGGACCAAGAGTTGACTTATTTGTATATGAGCTCGGATCGGAGTTTTTATGATTTGGTTAGCTTCGTTGGGTGATTTATGACTTAGGAGCGTGATCGGAATTGGCTTTGGAGGTCCGGTGTAGAATTTGGCTTGAATTGGCGAAGTTAGTATTTCGGCGAAATTCCGGTTGATAGGTGAGATTTGGATCCGAGGGTCGAAATGGAGTTTCGAGAGTTGCTGCAGCTTCTTTATGTGATTTGGGATGTGTGTGCAAAATTTTAGGTCATTCGGAGGTGATTTGGTTGGGTTTTTGATCAAATGCGTGTTTCGGAAGTTTTAGAAGAACTTAGGCTTGAATTCAATGTAATTTGATGGTTTTGATGTTGTTAGAGGCGTTTTGATGATTGGAACAAGTTTGAATAAGGTTTTAGGATGTGTTGGTGCCTTTGGTTGAGGTCCCGGGGGCCTCGGGTGAGTTTCGAGTGGTCAATCGGACCATTTTGATTTTTGGAAAATTGCAGATTTTGTTCCAGCAGTTGCAGGCATTTTTGGCCTTCGCGTTCGCGAAGGGAATCACACGTTCGCGAAGGGTTGGGTTCTGGTAAGCTATGCGTTCGCGAGAGTCCGCGCGTTCGCGAAGGCTTGGGAAGGAATCGCAACGTGTTCGCGAGTAGGTGTACGCGATCGCGAAGAAGAAATTGTAGAAGGCCAGTGTTAAGCCTTCGCGTTCGCGAGGCATGGGATGCGTTCGCGTAGGTTGGTAAAGCTAAGTCACCGCGTTCGCGATGGGGTATCGCGTTCGCGGAGAGGAACTTTTGGTCAATGGAAATTTTGTGCTTCGCGAACGCGAGGCTTTGACCGCGTTCGCGAAGAAGGAATGGCAGACCTGGGCAGAATGTTTTAAAGACGTTTTGTTCGCGAAGGTGGGGATATTTTCCACCATAGCTGCTCGTTTTGAAGGATTTTTGAAGGAGATTAAAGAGGGAATCAAGGAGAAACGTTTGGAGGTAAGAATTTCGGAGCTAAAACTTGATTATATTGTGAAATCCACCTAGAAATTCATGGAACTTAAGCAAAAATGGAAGAAACTAGGGCTTGGGATTTTGAAATTTGATTTGGGGATTTGAAGGACCAATTGGGGTCGGATTTGAGAACTTTTGGTATGTATGAACTCTGAGGAGATAAGGAACCCGTTGATGTGAAAATTTCTGAGTTTCGAGAAGTGGGTCCGGGGCTCGGGTTTTGCCAATTTCAAGATTTTTAATATTTTTCGATTGTTTTCGATTGGGTATTGTTCCATTGGCATATTGTGATGTATCCGCTCTGATTTTGGATAGATTCGACGCGCGTGGAGGCCGATTTGAGGGGCAAAGGCGTCCGAGCTAGGGATTCGCCGGTTCGAGGTGAGTAATGATTGTAAATAATATCCTGAGGGTTTGAAACCACGGATTGCACACCGTAGTGCTATATTGAGGTGACTTGCACGCTGGATAGCGAGCGTGGGGTAGAGCACCGTTGAGGGATTGTGACTTGGTCCGTCCCGATTGATGATTTTACCGGGTATTTGACTGAAACTTATTTGTTATTATCATGATTTGGGTTTATTGCCATATTTGGGCTTCGTGCCAATTATCTGAACCCTTCGGGGATTTTTATCACTGTTTCCTCACTATTTTGATATACTACTTGAACTCAGTCCTGTTGATTATACTGTTTTACAAACTCAGCCGCTTTAATTGAACTTTGAGACTTAAATGATATTTCCACTGTTGTTTGGGCTGAGCACTAGTATTTTATTGATGCCCGGGGGGCTTATGATGTTTTCTGGACTGAGTGAGGCCGAGGGCCATATGTGAGGATATGTTGAGTGATGTGAGGAGGCTTCCAGGCCTTGTGAGTGATGTGAGGAGGCTTTCAGGCCTTGTGAGTGATGTGAGGAGGCTTTCAGGCCTTGTGAGTGATGTGAGGAGGCTTCCAGGCCTTATGAGTGATGTGAGAAGGCTTTCAGGCCTTATGTTATATGTCACGAGATGGCTTGATATTGCGCTTGACCCAGAGTCTGCACACCCCCAGTGAGCGCCGTCGACAATATATGGATCGGGCTGCACGCCGCAGCGGTTACTATATGATACTGTTCTGAGAGTGATCTGGGAGAGAGAGAGAGCCCGAGGGGCTGAGAGTGTTTCTGAGAGTGAGCCCGAGGGGGTGGTACTGTTTTGAGATATTGCCCGAGGGGCAAAGTTTTATGTGCTCATCTTGCATATTTACTTGCCTTTTTACCTGTTATACTGCGGTAGTTGTGCCCGGGGGGGGGGGGGGGGGCGGATTTTTCTGTGCTTATCAGCACTAACTGTTTTGAAATCGTTTCGTAACTGTTGAAAAGATCATTTTCAAAAGAGATTTAAACTGAGCCAATATATTTTTAAAGATTTCACAGCTTCACTGTTTTCTCAAAGGATTGTACCTTGCTTCTATACAGCATGTTGGTTGCTTTACGTGATTTCTTACTGCTCAATTGTTATTTACCTTTATTATTCATTGAGTTGGAGTACTCACTTTACTCCTTGCACCTCGTGTGCAGTTGCAGGTATTTATTCACCCAGTAGCGGGTATTGGCTGTTTGGAGGCAGAGCTGTAATAGTTTAGCGAGGTGACTGCCAGCGTTCGCAGCACCGTATCTTTCTATGTTGTTCATTATTCCTGTTCAGTGTATTTCTAGACTTGTAAATGTAATTACATTCTTATAGATGCTCGTGACTTGTGACACCCCGATTAGGGCTGTGTTGGGTTGTGTTTCCGCTATTTAATACTATTAAGTCATATTTAAGCTGTTTATTTATGTTTAACTATTTTTTAAAAGATGGATTGGGCTAGTTGGCTGGCCTCGTCTTCACGAGAGGCGCCATCACGACCAGTGCGGGGTTCGGGTCGTGACAATTAAGTTTGCCCTTATAGTAGGAACATGCGGTACATCAACAAGGGCTAAAGTTTTTCTCGAAGTGAGTTTCAGGAGAACTTTACCCTTACCCAAGACTTTGGTAGTACTTGAGTCTCCAAGGTAGACCTCTTCTCCATCATCCTCTACAGGAGTATAAGAGGAAAATGCTTCTCGATTTGCACAAATGTGCCGAATAGCCCTCGAGTCTACCACCCATTCTTTTGCATGTGCTACAATGTTTATTTGAGAAATAACAGCTGCAATAATATTACCTCCTTCAACTAAGTTAGCCTTAGGAGTATTAGTTTTTCTTTTGTCATTTCCTGCTCTGTACCTGCACTGTGAGGCATGATGGTCTGTTTTTCCACAAACAAAACAAGAGCCTTTTTTCTTTTAAGGTAAGGATTTTTAGGCTTGTAATCTTGAGACTTATTCTCGTACCTTTTGCGGTTGTTGTTGTTGCTTTGCACTAAGTTGCTTTAAAAGCTGTCATCCTAGCTTTGGCAGATTCTTTTCTGTTGGAATCTTCAATTAGGATGTGGGTCCAATTTCCTCAATAGTAAAATTTTTCTGTTTGTGCTTTAAGTTATTTTTGTAGTCACTCCATGATTCAGGCAGCTTCTCAATTAGCACTCTAGCAGCAAACTTTTCTGGTAAAGACATCCCCTCGGCCTTCAAATCTTCTAGCAATTTTTGATATTCGTTGATTTGCACGTTCATCTCTTTATCATCTCTCATCTGCCACTAATAAAATTTTCTTGACTACAAGCTTTTATTTTGTAGCATCTTCATCAGTGAATTTTTTAATTAAGGCTTCCCAGATAGCTTTGCTTCTTTATAACTGCAATACACGTCAAACAGTTCATTAGAAATAGTTTGCAATATGGTATAATGGCATACCTTGTTGGTATGTTGCCATGATTTCACTATTTTATTAACAGCGTCTACACTAGGTTGTGGATGCAGCAGTGCATGTGCAACACCATGGACATCACGCAGTGAGAAAATACGTTCTTGCCAATGCTTGAAAATTTCATTAGCGAAAATTTCAATATGACACATTTGGAAATGGCCTGGCATATGGCAGTGCAACTGGGGCTGGAGCAGCGGATGTAGCACCAATATTGGCAGTATCGGTAGTATTTTCAGCATCAGTGTTATTTGCCATAGTTTTTTTAGATTGTAGGTAAAATAACTCGGGAGAGATAACAATAACACTGCAATAATTTTATTTGTAAGCGGATACATGGGTTGACTTGAGTCGTGCTAGGCACTGTCCTAAGAAACTGTTTCAGCAGTATGAAATGTCTCCCCAGGATTAAACAAGTCTTCCTTTATTTAAGATGATACATGAATGAGCAAAATTAAATTACAAACCCAGTTATTTGAAAGAGGGGAACAAGAGAAATTAAACTACCAAAAAGAAAGATAACAAAGGGAAACTGGAGAATAACGAAATTTAGAAGGAAAGAAGAAGAAGGATTTCTTTGTCTTGCTAATGATAATGATGAAAAAGGAGTGATTGGTAATTGCTATTTATAGCCTCATTTGCATGAAGCTTTGTTGTGCATGGCAAGAAAGTGGTCGAAGAAATTTGTCACTTTACCGAGGCATTTTACCATCTTTCTAATGGCTTCTAGAAGGGATGTCACTTGGTTTTAATTATGACATTTGTCAACAAAAGCTTTAAAATATTGCCGCATAAACAAATGAGAAATCATGTGATAGTCAAGAGATCATGCTATTCATTTCGCTCTACATCAATGGAGATCTTTTAACAGTTGAGAGTTATTTTCTTGGGGTCCATAAGATGTATCGCAAACCTTATAATTAAAACCAACTTTGTGAGGTTTAACGTGGGTGATGTTGGCAAAATCAAGGACTACATCTAACAAAAACAATACAACTCGTAACATCCAAGTTAACATAAGGATCGAGTTTTGAAAATCTTCGTTAGTATTAATGTACTACTAGTTAATGTACTATTATCCAAATTACAGATTTTCTTTGGTTCGCAAGAGAAGCGGAAGCTCCAGTGGACGAGAGTGTTGATAGAGAAGCAATAAAACCATCAAACTGTTCTCAGTTTCTGTAAGAGTCGTTTGTGGCACCATTTATTTCACTCTAAGTAAGATCACCGAAATCGTTATACAATCTCATTATCTCCAATTTGATTAAAACAGTTAAACCAGAAATGCTAACATAAAAATGGATATCATAGTTGTTAACAATCGTTAATAAGAAATCGATTTACAGTTTATTAAAAGCGTAAATGCACCAATGATGTGAAAAATATCACTATCAAGTCACTTAATATAAAGTAATTACAAAATAATTATTACTAATAGATAACTTGGTAACTAAATTTTTTCTTTTTTTCATCAAATAATGAATCTAATATTACTGATCAAATTACATTAACAGCAGATTTTTAAAAAATTAAAAAATTGTCGTGTATATAGTAAACCAACAACAACGCAGTAAAATCCTACAAGTGGGGTCTGGGAAGGGTATTGTGTACACAGACCTTACCCCTAACTCGGCGGGGTAGAGAGACTATTTCCGATAGACCCTCAGCTCAAGAAGACGAAATCAGACACTAAATCAGTAACAACAACAGAAGCCAGAAAGATAATAAAAACTTTGTTTGACCAAAAAGTATAACTTTCGGTCAAACCATTATATTTAGATAGTAATGGGTTAAACTTAGTTAATTATAATATTCCTAAACGTGGATCTTGAAAGTAGGGATAATGTGGGACTGCTCCGATGGAAGATTAATAATATCACGCATTATATATTCTAAAAGTATGAGCAATAATGGAGGAGTAACTAGCAACAAATAACAATAAATGATATTTAAGTAAATAGAAGGAGTAATTCACCCAATGATGAATGAGTTAGATGATTGTTCCTCTTGACAATGATGAGTGACAGATAAATCTTAGAATGTTCAAACTATTCTCGGATCTGATGGAAAAGTGTGGAATAATATGAGCAAGAATACTGATGAGAAGGTAATGTTTGTATCTTTGTTAGAGAGAGAATCTTCTTCTGAAAAGTGTTCTTAACAAATGAATATTACATGCCCTTATTCATTATCTTTTTTCCTATTTAAATGGGACATACCCCCAATAAACCATAGTAGTACAATACAAAGAATATCCAATAGAATATTCTCTTTAATATCCTGTCCTAATAAACTAGCTGTTACGACTCTTTGTGCGGTGTTCAACATCGACCATCATTTGCATCTCGACCACGGTTGACTCTTTTCTCGATGTTACTTTTCCCCCAAATACTGAGACAGATTTCGACCCATACAAGCTTCATAAGAACCAGAAAATATATATATATATATATATATATATATATATATATATATATACACAGTCAACCTTCTCTATAATAGCCTCATTTTTTCCGATATTTTTCGACTTTTATAGTGAGTGGCTGTTATATACCTATAACAACATTTGACGTCTAATATTTTTTGGTTGTTATAGATAAAATTATTCTTTTTTTATTTATTTAATATTACTAGTGTTATCAAAGGCGGAAAGCGCGAAAAAGCTCTAAGGTCTGTTGGGGCTTTAAGCGCAAAGCGCAAATAAAGCATGTGCTTTAAGGAAGAAAGGCGCAATTAGAGTAAAACTACAAATATGTAAGTATAGTCCAAGACTAATATCTATAAGCATGGATACCAAATATATGGACAAGAAGATTGAAGAGAGTTTACGATAGAATGAAACATCAATGTTTAGTGTCATCTATTCGGGATTGCGCTTATTGGCAAGGAAAAGCATGCCCAAGCGCTCAACATATTTTGAGCCTCGCTTTAGGGCTTAAACACGCTTTAAGCGCGCCTCTAATAACACTGAATGTTACATATAAAAGATAAGAACATTATTCAAATTTAAAATCTCAAAAGATATGCATATTTCACTAGTTAAATATTGAAGAAAGCTAGTACATTATTAATAAATTCATAACTAAATGTCTAAAGATTTAAGCTATAAGGCAAACATTTTAAAGCTACCTAGAAAAATAAATTCTTTAAGATTTATGGAAGAACTTTGTAATTGTAGCTTGTTTCGTAGATTTCATTCTCTTACTAGCAGTATAAGCTTGAATTGGCGAATATTCGTGTACAAATTTTCAGCAGAGAAGTATCTGTAGACAATAAATTGCGTTGAGAAAATAAAATCAGGACCGAAAAATATTGCAACAATCGTAGTATTTGATTTCAAATATTTGAGTGTACAATCTCTATAAATCCTCTGATTCTTCTTTCCAATAGTAATAAATTCAAGGGCCTTCGAGCTTGATCTTGAATATGTAGTTGTTGCCACGAACGATGATCTTGAATTCAACTAGCACGAACTTTGATTTGAACTCGTACTCCTTGAATATTGGTTTGTTCTTCGTTCTTGAACTTGAACTTGTTGTAAGACCCCGTAAGTTTAAAAATCTTGATATTGTTATATATATTAATATGGTATTTTGAGTGGGACATTTTCGTAAAAAGTTTGAAAAATATGATTTTGTACAGTTATTAATATTACTACTTTCGAATATGCTTTAAATACACATACTATAAGAAAGTTTATGAGATTTTTTTTTTATTTTAAAGATAAAAATTATTTTCTCACGAGAAAATAAGGTTATCTTTTTACCATTTTAAGAATTAAGCGTACGAAATTTTTTACTCTTTATATAAGATTAGAAAAATTAGAAGTTAAGAAAATATGTGCATTTTTTTTACATGGATGTTTTAATGAAATAATAGTGTATGTATTGATTTTATGTGGTACCACATGACCATGATAGTAAGATGCATAAAGTGTGTTAAAAGTGAATAGTATTTTAAGTAATTTGAGATAATTCTTAATTATGTGGATAATTAATTAATTATTGATTAGTGGGAGATTAACAAGGTAATTAAAGAATTTGTGGATAAGCTTAATCAAGTTTTGGATAAGTTTAATAGCCAATAACGTGGCAGCAACTTAAAGATATTTGATGACTCTTCATTTTAGGCAACCAAATTAGATAATACATGGACTAAATTTCTTAGTCATCCGTAACTTTGCCTCAAGGTCTCCGTAATTTGTAACCAGATGGAGCAATTTATATCGGTAGTTACTTGCTCTTGTTAAAAGTCTTGTTTTTTTAAAGTAGAATATATTTAAGTGTCAAATAAGCTTGCGAAGCCTCCTCAATAGTGTCAAAAGTGCCCGACTGTACTTTCTTATGCCTAATTCGGTCTGTAATCACAACACCATACCTCCCGTTCTTTTGCTAACGGATGGAGCTCCACAGCTCATTTGAGACTTCACAACATAATATAGCGTGAGTTTTTGCAAATTTTAAGGAGTACGGTGTAATCTTTTTCAAGAGAATCGGCTCAAGTATGTTAATGCTATTCCTTCTTTTTTTTGGCATGATCCAAGTAACGATACGTATACGTAATGCTATTCCATAAGTGGTTCTACTCTTAGCAGTTAAGAATGTCTATGTTATTCATTCCGGTAAAGTGATATTCAAGCATGTCTAAGTATGTCTCTAAGTCCCTATTGAGGTATATGAGAGAGGTGTTAATGTTTATAATATAGAGATACATGCATCTTCATGCATTTACCACCGTGCTACGCCCGGTCGGGCACCACCGATTGGGCAGTTATGTATCATTATTTACTACCGGTTGGGAGTCATGCATATTCATTTACCACCGAGTTACGGCCGGTCGGGCAATCATGCATTTACCACCGAGCTACGGCCGGTTGGGCAGTTACATATTTACCACCGAGCTACGGCCGGTTGGGCAGTTACATATTTACCACTGAACTACGGGGGGTCGGGCATTCATGCATTTACCATCGCGCTACGGCCGGTCAGGCAGTTACCAGTGATCAGTTGGGCAGTCATGCATCATAAGATATGGATAATAGCCTCAAGGAGAAGCATTATATATATATATATATATTTATATATATATACGGTGGCACTTCAGAGATTCAGGTTGATTCTTATAAGTCTTTAACTAATGTTGACTTATTGTTTTGTTTCAGTTCTACCTTACATACTCGGTATATTATTCGTACTGACGTTCTTTTGTTGGGGACGCTGCATTCATGCCTGCGGGTATAGACAATCAATTTGACGAGCCCTCATAGTAGACAGATTGGCATTCAGCGAAGGATCGGTAAGACTCCACCTCTTTCGGAGTGCAGCCGAGTCTATAAGTCATCGTGTCAGAGTTTTGCTACAGACTTATGGGTAGGCCGGTACCCTGTCCCATTTGATGTCAAATAATCTTAGAGGCTTTGTAGACAGAGGTTCTTTTGTTTGGTATGTCAAAGGCCTTGACGACCCATATGTGTTCATGTTTTAAGAATGATAGTTTATTGATACATTATTGCCCACTTATAGTTATACATTATGAGTTGTGGCCATGTTGGCCCATGATAGTTACAAAGAAAAAAAAAAGAGTTGTAGAGTGGTTCGCTCGGGCCGGTGCGGCACCGGATGCCAGCCACACCTCCCCAAGTTTGGGGCGTGACAGATTACTCTCAATGTGGCTCGTCTATCAGAAAAATTACTCTCAAAATGACCCGACTATCGGAGAGATTACTCTCAATGTGGCTCGACTATCGGAGAGAATACTCTCAATGTGGCTCGACTATCAGAGAGATTACTCTCAAAATGACCCAACTATCGGAGAGATTACTCTCAAGGTGGCACGACTATCGGAGAGATCACTCTCAAGATGACCCGACTATCGGAGAGATTACTCTCAAGGTGGCCCGGCATTTATCTTAGTCGCATAATTTTCAGCTTTACGCGCTTGTAACGAAAGATTCATATCTTGTCGTGGGAGAGTCCAACTAACGAACCGTTTGATTTCTTCAAAAATTAGATTCAATATCTAAAATTTATCCGAAACGTAGAATCAAACACCTTCAGAATCGCCGCAGATAATATTTTGAAACCAACTTTAGATTCCACCACGTTAAAAATTTCAGATTTGCGCAATCTCGCAAAAAAAAATCATATCTTGGTGTAGTAAAGTCAAAATCACGAACCGTTTGATTTTTTGAAACCTTAACTTGCAAATCTGTAACATATCCAAAATGAAAAATTTAATGCCTTAAGAATAGTTTGAGATAATAGTTCGAAACCAATATTAAAATTTGACGCGGTGACGATTTCAGATTTGCACGACTTCACCAAAACTTTTGTATCTTGATGTAGGAACGTCGAAATCATGAACCGTTTGATCTATTGGAAACTTAACATCCAAATATATAACATATCCAAAATGCAAAATTTAATGCCTTAAGGATAGTTTCAGATAATATTTCGAAGTCAATACTAAAGTCTGACACACTGACGATTTCATATTTGCGCGACTTCGCCAAAAGTTTTGCATCTTAAAGTAGGGACGTCGAAATCACAAACCACTTGATTTATTGGAAACTAAACTTCAAAATCTAAAACATATCCAAAATGTAAAATTTAATTCCTTAAGGATAGTTTCAGATAATAGCTTGAAATCAATATTAACTTCTGACGCCGCGATGATTTCAGATTTGCACGACTTCACCAAAACTTTTATATCTTGATGTAGGAATGTCGAAATCACAAACCGTTTGATATATTGGAACTTAACTTCCAAATCTATAACATACCCAAAATATAAAGTTTAATGCTTTAAGGATAGTTTAAGATAATATTTCAAAGTCAATACTAAATTCTGACACACTGACGATTTCAAATTTACGCGACTTCGCCAAAAGTTTTGTATCTTGAAGTAGGGACATCGAAATCAAGAACCACTTGATTTATTGGAAACTAAACTTCAAAGTATAAAACATATCCAAAATTTAAAATTTAATGCCTTAAGGATAGTTTCAGATGATAGTTCGAAGTCGACTTTAGTTTCTGATATGCCGACAGTTCCAAATTAGCGCGACTTCACCAAAATTTTTGTATCTTGGTGTGGAAGACTCGAGATTGTAAGATCTTTTTAATTGTCAGAAATTGAAATTTAAGAGCATCATTCTCACCAAATATCTTGGGTTCAAGTCTCACTGAATTTGAAACGTCGTGAAGGCACACAAAAAAAAACTTGAAGGTTTGGCGAACATGAAGGCATAGCGAATCCCCGGACTTCAATGCAAATGCTTGGAAGCCTCCTAAAGATATTAATCATTTTATTAAGGACACCAATTTACCATAGTGTCTTACCCCCTTTAAATCAAATGGGATCCAAAGTTTAACAGAAGAATGGTATCTCAGCTCGATTTTCCAGTGCCGATTGAATGGATTACATTCCATCGTACTTCATTCGGACAATGATTGGGGGATTATCTATCTTTTGAGCTTATGAGACTGAACTCATAATGAAACTCTAAGCTGCCTACGTACCTCGGTGAAGAGGATCAAGTCATATCGTAGTTCAGAATGGGTGATTATTTTTTTATATTTCTTTATGTCCTAACTTTTGCCTAGGCCGCCTCTTTCGAGGTTTTCAACCTAGCGGACGCTCTTTTTTTGGTGGGCCGTACATAGTGTAGACTCATGCGGGCCAGGAGTGTAGGAACATGCAGTTTAGGCTCATGCGTCAAGGAGCGTTGCAACTTCAAGGATAATACTTCTTCAAAAAATTGCCATTAATAGGGCCGATTCTCATGCCATCTACATCAACCAGCTTGTAAGCCCCACTTGAGTAAGCTTCTTGTACGACATATGACCCATCCCATTTTGAAGTGAACTTCCCTACAGGTTTATGGGAAGTAATTATGGGTCTTCATACGGCAAGGATTTGATCTCCTACTTGAAAGGATCTTGGGCGAACTCTTTTATTGAAGGCGCGAGACAATCGAGCTTGATAACATTCAAGACTCTGTTGAGCTTCCAACCTCTTCTCATCAAGAGCCTCCGACTCTGCTAATCAAAGTCGAGCATTTTCTTTAGCAGTGATCCCTTCTTGAATAGCTAATCGTAATGAAGGTATTTGACGCTCGAGTGGTAAGACGGCTTCGACTCCATAAATGAGTGCATAAGGGGTCGCTTGTGTTGGCGTGCGATGAGTTGTCCTATATGCCCATAGAGCTTCTTCCATACAGTCATGCTAGTCTCGTTTGGATTTAGAGACGACTTTCTTTAACAAGTTGCATAGAGTCTTGTTGAATGCCTCGGCTAGACCATTGGCGGCAACATTGTACATAGAAGAGTTGCGTTGCTTGAAGCCAAAGAGATCACAAATCTTGTTCATCAACCTATTGTCGAATGGCTTGCCATTATCCGTTATTATGTAACGAGGAATGACAAACCGATAGATAATGTTTACGCGGATGAAACTTGCAACGTTTTCCTTCTTTACTTCCTTAAGAGCAACAACTTCAGCCCATTTTGAGAAGTTGTCAGTTGCAGCCAAGATGTATAGGTGCCCATAAGAGGACTTTAGTAATGGTCCAACAACATCCAATCCCCAAGCGTCAAACAGCCAAGATGCCACAGTCGGGTACAACACTTCAGGAGGTTGATGAATAAAATTTGCATGGAATTGACAAGCCTTGCATCTTCGAGCGTAGTCCAAGCAATCTTTTACCATCGTTGGCCAATAATATCCCATTCTATGGAAGTGGAGCTTTGGTCCAGACTGGTGTGACCCACATACCCCCAGAATGTGCCTCTTGCAAAGCTTGGAGTGCTTCTTCTTCCCTAAGCATCGTAAGAGTACTCCCTCGAATGACCTTCTGTACAGAGTATCTTTGTAGTAGAGGAAGCGAGGTGCACGACGACGGATTTCAGTCCTTCTCCTCAGATTTTCTTGAACTATACCATAGCTTAAGTAGTCGATAATGGGTTGTCGCCATTCTTCTTTCTCAGCTTCAGAAACAGTAACAAGATGCTTGAGTTCATTTTCTTCACCTTCAGCCTTATTTGGCGGCGGTACTACCCTTTTTTGGCAGACAGTAACTTGCACTTGATCAGGCAGGGTTAACAATGAAGCTAGGGCAGCTAAAGCATCAGCCTTCTTGTTTTCTTTCCTTGGCGCATGTTGAATAGTCACGTCACCGACCCATCCCATTAATTTTTTTAGCATAATCATGATATGGGCGTAGTTCAGGTTTCTTGACCTTATAACTACCTAAAAGCTGGTTGATCACCCAATTGAGAGTCACCAAAGACTCGCAATTACAACCGCTTCATTTTGACAGCCATGTCAAGCCCAAGTATTAGTGCTTGATACTCAGCAACATTGTTAGAGCAGAGTTATGTCAACGTAAAAGAGTATGGTAGAACTTCACCTTGAGAAGTGACAAATACTACACCAGCACTTGCTCTTCCGCGATGTGCAGCACCATCAAAGTACATCTTCCATGGAGGTTGAACTTCAATGACCATTGCATCCTCATCAGGTAGTTCGTCAGTTAGCTCCCAGCCATCAGGTATAGGGTGATCTGCCAAGAAGTCTGCCAATGCTTGTCCTTTTACAGCCTTTTGAGAGATGTACAAAATCTCAAATTGTTGAAATTGGAGATACCATCTCGCTAGTCGATCACTAAGAATAGGTTTTGACATCACGAACTTGATGGGATTTACTTTAGAAACAAGACGAACAACATGAGCTTGAAAGTAGTGCTTCAACTTTTGAATTGAGAAGACTAGCGCCAGACAATACTTTTCAATTGGCGAATAATTTAGCTCGTTTGGTGTTATCATCCCGCTTAAGTAGTAAAGAGAGTTCTCTTTCCCCTCACTATTTTCTTGGGCCAACAACGCTCCAACAGACCTTTCTTGTGCTGAAATATATAGTATCAGTGGCTTTCCAAGTATAGGGGCTGCTAAATTCGGAGGCTTCATCAAGTAGGATTTAATGCTCTCAAAGGCATTGATACACGCCTGGTCCCATTTGAAAGAGACACCTTTCTTCATAAGGTGACTGAATGGTTGGCACCTCCCAGCTAGGTTTGAGATGAATCTCCTAAGGTACGCTAACTTTCCTTGCAGACTTTTCAATTCGTGAATATCCCGAGGCTCAGGCATTTTCAAGATTGCATCTACTTTGGCTTGATCAATTTTAATCCCTCGATGTCGGACAATGAAACCAAGGAACTTTCCGGAAGTAACTCCAAAGGCGCATTTCAATGGATTCATCCTAAGTTGGTACCTCCGGAGCAACTCAAACACCATTCTCAAGTCTTTCAAGTGGTCACCCCTCTTTCTTGATTTTACCACCAAGTTGTCCACATAACATTCGACATTTTTATGGAGAAGGTCGTCAAAAATATTCTGCATAGCCCTTTGATAAGTAGCACCAGCGTTCTTCAAGATAAAAGGCATTACCCTGTAGCAATAAATACCCTTGGGGGTGAGGAATGCAATAAGCTCTTCATCTTTTGGTGCCATGCGAATTTGGTTATAGCCTGAAGAACCATCCATAAATGACATTGCCTCATACCCCGTAGTAGCATCGATCATCAACTCTAGAATACGAAGCGGGAATTCATCTTTGGGACACGCAAAGTTGAGATCCCTGAAGTCGACGCACACTCGAATCTGGCCATTATTCTTCCTTACAGGGACAATACTTGAAACTCATGTTGGGTATTTAACTTCACGAATAAAACCAGCTTCGATGAGTTTGTTAACTTCACTTTCAATCAAGGGAACCAAGTCCGGCCTAAAGCGCCTTTGAGCTTGCTTAACAGGACGAGTGCCATTCTTGGCTGCAAGGTGATAGACTGCTACTTTAGGGTCTAAGCCAGGCATCTCTTTGTAACTCCAAGCAAAGACATCTTTAAACTCCATATAAGTGTTTTCTTCATCGGCATCTAGTAAATCACTTAGATAAGTGGGCCTCGGTTCGTCATCAGTGCGAAGGTTTACTTCTCTGAAAGCGTCCACTATTGTTTTTACCCCTTCTTCAAGTTCACGCGGAGCATCCTTTGCATCTTCATTTTCTTGAGGGTCCCTATCATTGAAGTATATGTGATAACATGGTGAAACATCCTCCATTGAAGATGGAACACCATTCTCGCCTTGTACAGTAACATGATACGAAGAACCCACACTTTCTTCGTCTTCATCACGTTCTTTAGTGAGGACCACAGTGTATGGCTTCACCTTCAGTACTTCTTTACATGAAACCACAAGTTTTGTTTGTCTCCTCATTCTAGAAGGAACCAAACTTTGGAAATCCTTAGAGATCTTCTAGATTTTGGGCGAAGCGGGTGTTCTTATGCTTTAAAAATTTCTCTAGAACTTGTTCCCCTTCTTTAATGGACCAAATCTCTCAAATACGGAAGTCCTCACAGTTGATTTTCCAAGTCGATCAAAGACAGAAGGCTTACTAGAAGCGGCAGATTCATCTTCTACAGTGATATAATTGCTGCTCGCCCTTCTTATGGAGATGCGCACTGGTGACAGTTGCTTGTATCCCAAACCTTCACGTGGTTGTCTTGTCGTAGCTTTTGATGGTAGCTTTCCTAACTTTGACGGCTCATTAGGATTGTATCCAGCTTTTGCAAATAGCCTGTAAGCGTTAGGATCAAAACCTTCATCTGTTCGCTTTGTAGGGAGTGCCACATTCTGCAAACGATTTTGGGCCACAAACCCTGCAAGCAGCATTGAGGATGACTTTACTTCCTCAATTCATTTTACCGGAAGTGTTAACCCCTTTATGATGTTAGTTTGGAGATTAGATGATTCATCTTGATCTTTCTTCTTTTTAGGGACGTACTGGAGGGGGGGGGGGGTTACTTTCTTGCCGTGAGACACAATGTTCCCTTTATGAGACTTATTTGGGTTGGGGTGTACCTTCTCAGCAACAACTTTGGTTTTGTCGGCAACCACCTCAGCTCTCTTAGACGTGTACTCATTATCCTTGTCATTCATAACATCATCAGCTTTTAGCTCCTTCACAATGCGGTTCTTCAAGTAGAACTTTGCATCGGCTACGTGTGACTCAGCCTCGGTGAATGGCTCGTCGTTAGCAATTATCTTCTTCTTGACTTCACCTTTGTAGTATCTTAAACATTGATGGTAGGTAGATGGAACCACTTTATTCTCATGTATCCAAGGCCTTCCAAGCAAGTTACTTTATGAAGTCTTTGCATCGATCACATGCAGCCATGCACTTGATTGCATATCTTCAATGATGATTTCCAGCCTGATCGCGCCTATGGCTCTTTGTCCCCCTTTGGTTGAATCCTTGGATCATCACACGACTTTCTGAGAGTTCGTTCATGGGAATACCAAGTTCTTTCACAGTGCAAATTGGAAAAATGTTCATTGAGGATCCTCCATCAACCAAAATTCGATTTACCCTTTCATCACGCTTATAGCCAAGCAGGTAAATGGGCGGTTATGGAGAGTTTCACCTAGCAGAAGATTGCCATTTGTGAACGTGACTTTTTCCTCACAAGAATTAACTTCTTGAGGAGTGGATTCGATGAGCTTTACTGAAGATGGTGCCAACGGTAGGTCATCACTCTTTTCTTCCCCTTCGTCAGCATGGCAACAAGAGGCATCGATGCCCCCATGGGAAATCTTCGTGCGGAACCAACTTGGTAAAAACTCCTCCAAGGTCACTGGATTTCGTAGCTTCTGAGAGTGGTTCACCTCCACTTTTGCTTTCTTTAAGTGCTTAGCTGGATTCCATCTCCTTGGTCTTTTTACCATCATTTTCCTTGTTGGTTGTTATATTGGTTCTTTTCGTGGACTTCTTTTATGGCGCCTACGACGAGTCACCAATGTCCAACCTTCATCATCATCAGGTTGATCGTGTTCAACTTTGTTGTTCTCCAGTAATTCTTCATATTTACTTTCTTTAAAACTAAATAATTCATCTGGACTGAATGAGTCAAATGTCATTGAGACTTGGTTTGTGCTTGCTTTCTCATCTTCAAGCACGATATTCTTTTCACGAGCCAAGTCCATAACTTTGTCCTTGAAGACAAAGCACCTCTCCAAAGGGTGTCTCACAAGTCGATGGTATTTGCAGTAATTTGGGTCATCAGTTTTCCCAGCTTCATTTGGCCGCTTCATGTCCGGAAGCTCAATGAGATTTAACTCGAGGAGTTCTTCAAAATTGGCTGGCACATCAGAATCTAGAAATGGGTACTCTTTCGCTTGCATTTCTTTTAGAGTCAACTTTCCACTTGGCTTATCTTGAAAAGAAGTGGATTTCATACCCTGCTTCTTGCTCACCTTCGTCTTGAACCTCACAAGTGACGTGTTGATAGTCATAGCTTTTTTTTTTTCAGACTTGGGTACGAACTTGCCCCACTTCCTAACTTCTTGCTTGTCGTTCCCTTTGCGAGGTTCATAGATGGGCGGCCTTTCATTTCCAGCGGAGGCCATGCTCAATTCCATGTCATGGGCACAAGTTGCAAGTTCTTCAAATGTGCTAGGCTTAATACCTTGCAAAATGTAGCCCAATCCCCAATGCATGCCTTGGATGCACATCTCTATGCTAGAAGCTTCACTAAGCCTGTCTTTACAATTGAGGCTTGCATTCCTCCAACAATTGATAAAGTCGATAATTGGTTTACCCTTCCGTTGATGAGTATTTGTGAGTTCCACCATGCTCACAGTGCGCCTTGTGCTATAAAAACGATTGAGGAACTCTTGTTCTAGTTGATCCCAACTACCAATAGATCCCGCCTCGAGGTCTGTATACCAATCAAAAGTATTTTCTTTTAGCGAGCGGACAAATTATTTGACAAGGTAATCTCCATAAGTCCCAGCCTTATTGCATGTCTCAACAAAGTGCGCTACATGTTGCTTTGGATTGCCTTTACCATCAAACTGTTGAAACTTTGGAGGTTGATAGCCAACAAGCATCTTCAACATATCGATCATTGCAGTGTACAACTTTGCGTATGTAAGGGAGGACTTGGCAGAAACTTCATACTTGTTCTTAATGGTTCCTTCAATGAACTCCTTCAGTTGATCGATTGGAACCATCCCTTCAGATGAGACAAGGATAGCCTTAGCGGATGCTACTTGTCTTGGGGGAGAATCACTCTCTGGAACTGCGTGGGTGGATTCTTCTTCCATCAAGATTCCCACCCTATCTGTTAGCTTGTCGATTCTAGCATCTTGATTTTGCGTGCACTTGGTCAAGCCAGCAATTGCTTCCGTCAAGTTTGCCAACTGCTCTTCCACAGATGAAGTATTTGTCATAATGGCTTGCATGATTGTCGTGGACGATGGAGAGTAGCATGATTGTCACACAGATTGATCCTCGATTAGCTCACTCTATGTGGTGTAAGTAGGGATGATCCATCACTTAAAGCATCATCACTTCCCTTCACAACAGAGTGCTTGGATCCGGAGAGGTCAAGCAGAGCAAGAGTTTTCTTGATCTTTTCAGCAACATCGCTTCCTCCTTCGGGTACGTTTGTGGAAGATCTTGCTCCTTTTGAGGATGAAGATCCGAAAATAGGGGTTGATGCGGACGGCACTTGGGGTGCTTGTTGTCCTAACGAGCTTGCTTTGCTCCTCGTAACTGGTCCAAAGCTTCCAAAAGTAACATGGATGATGCTTTCCACATCAGCATAGAACCTGGAATTAGCAGCCTTGGTGGAAGTTGAACTCGAGTTGATTTTCTTTGAAGCCATTTTAATGTTCTTGAACTTTGGTGATTGAAAAGTTGAGTTGAGAGGTAGAGATTGTCCCACCGGGCGTGCCAGAATTTGTAGACAATAAATTCCGTCGTGAAAATAAAATCAGGACCTAAAAATATTGTAACAATCATAGTATTTGATTTCAAATATTTGAGTGTACAATCTCTATGAATCCTCTGATTCTTCTTTCCAATAGTAAATAAATTCAAGGGCCTTCGAGCTTGATCTTGAATATGTAATTGTTGCCACGAACGATGATCTTGAATTCAACTAGCACGAACTTTGATTTGAACTCGTACTCCTTGAATGTTGGTTTGTTCTTCGTTCTTGATCTTGAACTTGATTTGTTCTTCGTTCTTGAGCTTGAACTTGATTTGTTCTTCGTTCTTGAACTTGATTTCTTGAACTTGAACTTAACTGCTTGAAGCTTGCAACTTGTAGAGAAATTTGCGGCGTTTGATCCACGAGCTCTCTCTTGCTTCTTGTTATAACTTCTGGTGTCTCTATGGGTTATGAAGACCCCTATTTATAGTTGTGGGAGGGAAGATTTATGATAAGAACAAACCCTTTCCGACCATTCAAATTGAAGTGTGATAAGGCCGCATTTGGTTGGCCTGAACATATCACTTGCACACGTGGTGCGGTTTCATTGGCTTTTTAATTTGGCTTGGCATGCCTCGTCACTTTGACACTTGGAATGATCCTATTGGCTCTTATGTTTGACTTGGCGTGCCACGTCATTTGACACGTAGCACCAAATTGGGTCTCTAGGAAGATGACATCTTAGGCCTAATGAATTGGGCTTATTACTTGTAGCCTTAAATGGGTTAGCCCAATGGATTCAGGCTTAGTTATTTAATCCATATATATTGTACTTATATAACTAATCCAATTATATTAGCCCAATAAATTTATTTGAACTAATATATCTTCAATTTAAAATATAGACCAAATTATTTTACGAATTTTAATTCCTATAAAATTTATATGCCTACAGTATCTAATAATTTTCCTTTGAAGACAATCTAAGAGCTAAACAATTAAAATTTTTATCTAGATATTTTTCGAAATTTGTCCAATGGAAAATATATCATGTGCAAAGCTTCAAATCTTATATCTTATGCAAGATAGAAACTTTGTTTAATGGAAAAGATTGTGTGCATATTTTTAGAATTACTATTACTAATCTTAAAGATTCTATATGGCTGTTATATATGGGTAATTTTACAAAGAGCGTTCTGCTATAAATATGGATGTTGTTGTTATAGGTAAAAAGTTGTTATAGAGACGTAAAATATAACTTAAAAAATCGGTTCTGAGGAAAACTTGGCTTTTGTAGTGAATGATTGTTATATAGGGATGCTGTTATTGAGAGGTATGTAAAAGGCAATAACAATAACTAGTACTAATGGCACGGTACTATAAAAATGGAAAAATGATAACTCCTCCGTTTCAATTTATGTGAACTTATTTCCTTTTTAATTTGTGCCAAAAAGAATGACATTTTTCCCTATTTGGAAACAATTTACTTTTATGCAGGGATTTATAGCCACACAAAATATATATGCCTATTTTACACCACAAGTTCAAAGATCTTTTCTTTTCTTTTTAACTCCGTACCCAGTCAAATATGTTCACATAAATTAAAACGGAGGAAATATAAACACAATGTTAACTACTAGCTGTCTATGAAAAAACACTATCACAATAGTCATACCCCGACACAGAAGTAGAAGAAAAAAAAAACATTATAGCAAAAGACTCTCCTTTCATCCCGCTGTTTCCTGATCTCCACGTACAACTAAAAATAATTTAGATTAGGGAAAAAAAAAAGCATCGGCAAATCCTTCACGTCAGTTCTGTTGTAGAGTACTATATTAAAAGCAGCAGGTGGGGAACTCTTCCCTATTTCCAACCGCCACTGCGCACTACGTGTCACTCCCATATTTAACCATCCCCTAATCACACACTTATTTATTCCCCATTTTCTCCGATCAATCAGCACTCTATACTTTTCCCCAATTCTCTTACAGAGCAGATTGCAGAAAACAGATTGGAAAAAAAAATGGTGGTAACTACGACGTCGATTAGTGACTCAAACGAGAACTTGCACTGTACATTTGCGTCAAGATATGTACAAGAATCTTTGCCTAAGTTCAAGATCCCCGTCAAGTCCATGCCCAAGGACGCCGCTTTTCAGATTGTTAACGATGAGCTTATGTTGGATGGTAACCCAAGGTTGAATCTAGCCTCCTTTGTTAGCACGTGGATGGAGCCCGAGTGCGACAAGCTTATTATGTCTTCCATTAATAAGAACTATGTTGACATGGATGAGTACCCTGTTACCACTGAACTTCAGGTCAGTAATTTATTCCCTTTCTTTCTGCACTCTTTGTTACTTCTTAGTCGCGTTTTACATGGTGATGTTTGACTGGACACGGATAATTAAACATATGTATATTATATTAACTATAGTGTTATATTAGTTGAAAAGTTAGTTTGATAAGTAAAATCATATCAAAGTTAAAATTTAGATACTTATAGTTATTTGAACTCTGAAAGTTAATAGTAGTAATTAGTAGTCCCTTCGTTTCATTTTCAATTTATGTGGCAGGTAGTTGACAGGCATGGAATTTTACCCAAAAAAAAAAAAACTAACTTTTGGAACTTATGGTCTTAGATGTGACATGAGATTTCATAAAAGCATGCCATTTTAGGGTAAATGAGTAGTAGTTTAAAGTTAAGTAGTAAATCATTTTCGAATACAGAAATTTATCATTTTTTAAACATGCAATATGGAAATAGTGCCACAAAAAACTGGAATAAAGGGAGTATATAGTAAGGGGATTGTGTTAAGAATACTGAACGTCCACATACAAAGAGTGTGTATAAATTGCAATGAAAGGAGAGTAGTACTTTTTTCTTCTTGATTGCATACCTTTTTATTTGTTATATTTTCAAGTCAATAATTTGATATTCAGAATGCTTCAACTTTTGTTTGCTTGCAGAATCGGTGTGTTAACATGTTAGCACATCTTTTTCATGCTCCAGTTGGTGACGATGAAACCGCAATAGGAGTTGGTACAGTGGGTTCATCAGAGGCAATCATGCTTGCTGGCCTTGCTTTCAAACGCAAATGGCAGGCGAGAAGAAAAGCAGAAGGCAAACCTTTCGATAAGCCTAATATAGTGACTGGAGCTAATGTGCAGGTGATTCAGAATTTTAGTCGAACTTCCTTTTTGTAGTTGGAAGGGGAGCCTTGGAGCAACGGTCAATTTGTCTCCGTGTGACTTATAGGTCACGGGTTCGAACCTTGGAATCAGCCACTCACCCTTGCATTAGGGTAGGCTGCCTACATCACACCCCTTGGGGTGCAGCCCTTCCCCGAACCCTGCGTGAACGCGAGATGCTTTGTGTGCTGGGCTGCCCTTCCTTTTTGTAGTCATAACTCATAACTCTCTTGCTTGTGCTTTTAGGATAACAACAACAACAACTACCCAGTATAGTCCCACAAGGTGGGTCTGGGGAGGGTAATACGTACACAGGCCTTACCCCTACCCGAAAGGGCAGAGAGGCTGTTTCTAATCGACCCTCGGCTCAGGAAAAGAAAAAGGAAAACAAAAACAAAAAACAAAAAACAAAAGAGCATTAGTAATTCCAGCAGAAATCACATAAATAATTATCTAAACATAAACCATAAATAAAATGGCATGCAAATATATCGACCAGTAACTACCATAAGGGGGCACAATACAATACACAGATTATCTATGGAGAGCCCTACCAACCCCCCCCCCAGCCCCGGGACAGAAGTACGAAAAATTCTAGAAGCCCCTATCCTACAAACCTGATACTAGACCTCCAGACTTTCCTATCAAGGGTCATGTCCTCGGAAATCCGCATTCTAGCCATGTCCTGCCTAATCACCTCTCCTCAATACCTCTTGGGCCTCCCTCTGCCTCGACTCGCGCCAACCACCGCCAGCCGCTCACAACTCCTCACCGGGGCATCGAGGCTTCTCTTCCGTACATGCCCGTACCACCTGAGCCTCGCTTCCCGCATCTTCTCATCTACTGGGGCCACCCCCACCTTCTCCCGAATAACTTCATTCCTAATCCTATCTAACCTGGTGAGCCCGCACATCCACCTGAGCATCCTCATCTCCGCAACCTTCATTCTCTGGATATGGGAGTTCTTCACCGGCCAGCACTCAGCCCCATACAACATGGCAGGTCTAACCACAGCTCTATAAAACTTCCCCTTGAGTTTCTGTGGCACTTTCTTGTCACACAAGACTCCAGATGCAAGCCTCCATTTCGACCACCCCGCCCCTATATGGTGAGTGACATCCCCGTCGATCTCTCCGTCCCCCTGAATCACCGACCCAAGATATCTGAAACTGTCCCTCTTGGCGATGACCTGAGATCCAAGCTTGAAGTCTCTGCCTACTTCGCTCGGCTCGGCGCTAAGCTTGCACTCCAGGTACTCTGTCTTAGCCCTGCTTAGTTTGAAACCCTTGGACTCTCGAGTCTGTCTCCAGACCTCCAACCTCTCGTTAACACCGACCCTCGTCTCGTCTATCAGGACTATGTCATCAGCAAATAGCATACACCATGGCACATCCCCTTGAATATGGCGTGTTATACCATCCATCACCAAAGCAAATAAGAGAGGGCTAAGTGCAGATCCTTGATGAAGCCCCATTACCACCGGGATATGGTCTGAGTCGCCACCCACCGTCCTAACCCTAGTCTTAGCTCCATTGTACATGTCCTTGATCACTCTGATGTAGGCTTCCGGCACGCTCTTCGCCTCCAGACACCTCCATAGCACCTCCCTTGGGACCTTGTCGTACGCCTTCTCCAAGTCGATAAACACCATGTGCAGGTCCTTCTTCTTATCCCTGAAGTGTTCCACCAATCTCCTGACAAGGTGGATAGCTTCTGTAGTGGAGCGGCCCGGCAACCCGCTTCCTCTCCCTCACTTTAGCCAACCTGAATAACTTCCTTCCCCGCCTTTCTCCCCCATTCTCAACTTAGCAAACGCCGCCTTCTTCGCCTCCACTTTTCCTTGGACTACATCGTTCCACCACCAGTCACCTTGATGTCTGCCTGAATAGCCCTACCCACATCCCGCGCTGCCTCCCTAACCAAGTTCGCCGTCTCTGACCACATTGCGTCCGCTTCCCCAGAACTTCTCCAAGCTCCACCATCAGCTAACCTCCTCTCCAACTCCTGGGCTTTCTCCTTAGTCAAAGCTCCCCATCTAATCCGCGGCCTACCCCGATCACCCCTCCTCTTCCTCTTCACCCAGAGACCGACATCCATCACTAGGAGTCTATGAAGAGTCGAAAGGGACTCTCCCGGAATAACCTTACAGTCCTTGCACAACCCTCTATCGCTCCTTCTGAGGAGGTAATCAATCTGAGTCCTCGCCGCCGAACTTTTGAAAGTAACCAAATGCTCCTCCCTCTTCTGAAATGACGAGTTCACAATCAAAAGCTCGAAAGCCCTGGCGAAATCAAGCAGCGAAGTGCCTCCGCCGTTCCTAACCCCAAGGCCAAAGCCACCATGCACCTCACCATAACCACCAGCATTAGCCCCAATATGACCATTAAAATCCCCTCCAATAACTAACTTCTCAGATTGGGGTTGCTTGTGCTTTTAGGATGACTTGTTAATTTCTGTAACTCCAATTGGACTTCTCTCTTTATTCTTCTAGATGTACTTTTTGGACTAAATCTGATCAGATGGAAGTAGCTTCATTTAACCAAATATTTTGTGTGAATTGTTAATACTGGTCCCTTGTCACCCGTCGAGTACAAGTTTAACTACCGAAACCCCATTAGTTTAGATCCGCATGAATACTAAAGTTAAGTTTCGCTGTTATATGTTGTCTTTAATTCTGTTGAAAAATTTCTGTCTGAATTTATGGCGTATAGGTCTGCTGGGAAAAATTTGCAAGGTACTTTGAGGTTGAATTGAAGGAGGTGAAATTAAAAGAAGGATGCTATGTAATGGACCCTGCTAAAGCAGTAGAGTTGGTAGATGAGAATACAATATGTGTTGCTGCAATTCTTGGTTCCACCCTTACTGGGGAATTTGAGGATGTGAAGCTCCTTAACGAACTCCTTGCAAAAAAGAACAAGGAAACTGGATGGGATACACCGATCCATGTCGATGCCGCCAGTGGAGGATTTATTGCTCCTTTCCTGTGGCCAGATCTTGAATGGGATTTTCGCTTGCCTTTGGTGAAAAGTATAAACGTCAGTGGTCACAAGTATGGCCTCGTATATGCTGGTGTTGGTTGGGTAATATGGCGGAGCAAGGAAGATTTGCCCGAGGAGCTCGTGTTTCATATAAATTACCTCGGATCTGATCAGCCAACCTTTACTCTCAACTTTTCTAAAGGTAATATCAAATGTTCTTCATATGCAACGTGATTAAATAAGTAATGCTTTGCCATTTCAAGCAGTTCTTGACGTTCCCGCTTGAGATCTCATGTTGATGTTAAGCTTTAATGCTTTATCTTCCAATTTCAGGTTCCTATCAAATAATTGCCCAGTATTATCAGTTAATAAGACTTGGCTTTCAGGTAATTACTGAGATCCTCTGTTTCTCTAAGCCTGTAAATAATTACCTGGAGCTGAGTTCTTTCTGAAAGCAGATTCTTATTCTTATTGTGTTTGCCTTTTAGTCCTGTAAAATTAAAATTCCATCATCACTGCAGAATATCTGTGAATTTAGAAAAATAAATGTTACTCAGGAATAGTTAGTGGAAGAAACCAGTGGAAGTTTGTTAGTTTTCAAACTGATATCTGGGAACCAAAAGATATATAACCTGCCATCAATCACATCGTTCGCCTTGAAATTTTTGATTCATGACTGTTGCTTAACCTACATGGAAATTTTCACACTTTCGGTTCTGATCTTGCAGGGTTATAAGAGCATCATGGAGAATTGCATGGCAAATGCAAAAGTACTAACGGAGGGAATCACAAAAATGGGCCGGTTTCATATCGTCTCTAAGGATGTCGGAGTGCCTGTAGTAGCATTTTCTCTGAAGGACAGCAGCAAATATACTGTGTTTGAAGTGTCTGAGCATCTTAGAAGATTCGGATGGATCGTCCCAGCATACACCATGCCACCGGATGCTGAACACATTGCTGTTCTGCGTGTTGTCGTTAGAGAGGACTTCAGCCACAGCTTAGCAGAGAGACTTGTATCCGACATTAAGAATGTTCTGAAAGAGTTGGATACACATCCACCTCGCTTACCCACAAAGGCTGCCCGTGTCACTGCGGAGGAAGTGCATAGTGATAAGGGTGATGGGCTTCATCAGTTTCACACAGATATTGTAGAGACTCAGAAAGACATACTCAAGCATTGGAGGAAAATAGCAGGGAAGAAGACAAGCGGAGTCTGTTAGTCCAGTTAACGGAGATCTGCTTTTGTACCTCTAGTCACACTTGGTTTTTTCGGCACCTCTTCGATTATGTCATCCTGTAGTATGTCTCTCGTGGTAGCTTCCATGCACCTATGTAGTTTTTGGTACTGTCAGTGGTTTCGTGATCTTTCTGTATGTGTCCGTAATTAGTATATTTCAGGTTGTTGTACTGGGAATGGAACTATGGAAGTTCCCTATTGTAGGATCCATAGTAAAGCCAATTTAATGATGGTCCTTTATTTGAGTAAGAAGACATGACTCCTATTATTGGTGAGTGATCTTCTTTGCATGTTATCTTTGGGCATTTTACTTTCTTTCAAAGAGATAACTATTCAAATTTCAAAAGTATACTGATGTACATGCTTAATTAAAATTCCAAGAACATGTTCCCCTTATTTGTTTTTTTAAGTGTCCACAATCATTATTAGATACAAGTAGGGCTGTTTAAGGGTAGGGCGTTGGGTAGGGTAGGGTTGTGATGGCGCCGGACACCAGTGCCAGGCAAGCCAATACCAAGAAGTTAATTAAAGTCTCATTTTAGTTTTTTTGAAATCATTTCTTTTCCTTACATTAAAAGGTAAATAATGAACTTCACCGAGTAAATAATTATGTCTTTAACAAATCTTCAATACTGGATAATCCCATATACATCCCAGAATTCGGTGTCACAAGTGCATGAGCAATTTCTAGGAAATAAAATGTAATGCAATACCTGTCCGGAATATAAGTTGGACAGAAAAGAAAATACAATACTCTGAAAGAGACTCTGCTGGCTGCGGGTCGTCCTAAGAGATGCAGCTCTCCTAAGTCTCTGTATCGATCATGTCGCTGCGCCTAACGAGGCCACTAGACATACATGTGCATGTGCAACAAAAATGCACATCAAGTGTAGAATGAGTACGAAAACAACGCGTACCCAGTAAGTATCCAGTCTAACCTCGAAGAAGTAGAGACAAGAGGTTGACTTCGACACTTACTAGTGGTCCAACAATATAATACCAATAATATAAAGAAAATCATGGGTTTTATAAGGCAACTGCAACTCAATAATCATGAAGTAGGTAAACAATTCTTTTGTTAATAGAAATCTTCAAACTTATTTTTTTTACCTTTTAACAATTTACACCTCCGACCGATGAGGCCATATCAATTATTAATAATTTCAAAACAATCAGTCAGGTCATGCGCAAATAATGCCGAGGTCGTACGGCCCGATACAACATAATATTTAAACTGTGCACTGCCAGAGGGTCGAATGGCGCGAACCATAGATGTATCTATTACTCCGCTCGCGAATCATACATGCGATGCGGTCAAATATAAATAAAACAATTATCCCGCTCGCGAATCATACGTGCGACGCGGGTACACATAGATACACACATTCAAACAGCTAATCAAGACTTCATCAGGGAAACAATTACCTAAGGAAATGACAACTTCTCTTTTATCAGTCAAGAAAGTGATGTTTAGTCCTTTAGAAATTTATTTACCAAGTTTGATATGATTTAAGCCTTTTAAATTGTCAATAAAATTACAAGTACGACAAGCAAAGCATGCTTTTTGGTCCTAGATTACCCGGACTTAAGCATAATAGTAGCTACGCACGGACTCTCGTCACCTCGTGCGTATGTAGCCCCCACAAATAGAGCACATATTTAATTACTTCACCTATGGGGATGATTCCCTCTTACAAGGTTAGAAAGGAGACTTACCTCACTCCGAAGTTCCATAACCGGCTTCCAAGCCCTTCAGATGACTCAAACCGATGCCCAACGCTCCAAAACTCCAAGTTGCTAGGTGGAAGACCCTCTCAAGAAGCTTCAAAAATCGCCTAAGAATGGAGAAAATGAGCAAAAATGGCCAAACCCCACTATTTAATGCGTTCTACTCAGCGACTTCCGCACCTGCGGACTCCTCGCCGCTTCTACGCCTCCGCTTCTGTGGTGCTACTTCGAACCTGTGCCCATTGACGCTTCTGCGGCCTTCATTTTGCTTTTGCGCTTGCGCAGATGCGGTTAAGGCTCCGTACCTACGGTCCTTCACCTGGGCAGTTCTGCGACTCCTAGGCCACTTCTGCGGCTCCGCACCTGCGGCCAAAAGATCGCAGGTGCGGTTACACCAGATGCCAACAACCTCAATATTCTTCTTCAAACTCCAAATTAGATCCGTTAATCACCCGGAATCCACCCGAGGCCCCTGGGACCCTGTCCCATTATACCAACCAGTTCTAAAACATAACGCGGACCTGCTCGAGGCTGTCATGACCCGGATTTCCACCCTCGGGGGTCGTGATGGAGCCTACTAATACGATCTAGGCAAGCAAATTAATTGCACAATTTACCTTTTTACCCATTTTTTATTCAGTAACAATTTCGAAATAATAACATTTAAACAACGAAATTTAACATAAGCGGAAGAAATAAACAATAAGCTATCTGAACATGATTATCTAATACAACTGTTTGAGCCTCGACTACCAGAACTGGTGTCACAGTTTCACAGACGGTCTAAGAATACTACAAATAAAGGGGTCTGAAAGAAATAAATACAACACTGTCTCTAGAAATACATGAAAGAAACAGGAACATTAGATAGAAGGAGACGCCAAGGCCTGCGGACGCCTGCAGAACTACCTCGGGTCGGCTGACGATTAAGAATCAGCAATCTCACTACGGTCCGAAGTCCACAACGGTGGGTCTGCACAAAAGAGTGCAGAGTGTAATATCAGCACAACCGACCCCATGTGCTGGTAAGTGCCTAGCCTAACCCCGGCGAAGTAGTGACGAGGCTAGGACCAGACTACCAAATAAACCTGTGCAGTTCAAATATATATAGCGGAAAAGAAATACGGAAATAAATAAGTAAAGATGGGAGGGAGAAACATGCTTCGGGGAAAAACAGGTAAAAACAGAATATCAATAGAATATAAAGGAATAAAAAATCCAATCACTAACAAGAATAAAGAAAAACAAAGGCAGATTTCACTTTCTTTTCACATCTTGTTGCAGGCGTGCAACCCGATCCCATTTCTCATATCTTGTGGCAGGCGTGCCACCCGCTCCCATTTCATGTATCTCGTGGCAGGCGTGCCACTCGCTCCCATTTCATGTATCTCGTGGTAGGCGTACCACCCGCTCCCATTTCATTATATCTTGTGGTAGGCGTACCACCCGCTCCCATTTTATTATATCTCGTGGTAGGCGTACCACCCGCTCCCATTTCATTATATCTTGTGGTAGGCATACCACCCGCTCCCATTTACAACCAACAATAATCACAAGGAATCCCGGCAAGGGAACAAGAACAACATAATAACTTCACGGCAAGGGAACATTTAATATTTTAACAACATCCCAGCAAGGGAACAATGATATCTCAACAATGTCCCGACAAGGAAACAATAATATCAAACAAACATCCCGGCAAGGGAACAATGATGATAGTAACATGTGAGGCATAATAAACCACAACGGAGTCATAACAAATTATAACACAAGACTCAGGGGCATGCTTGACACCAACGTATAGATACTCGTCACCATGCCTATACATCGTACTCCACAAGTAACACGTAGCAAATAGACACAACTCCTAATCCCTCAAGCTAAGGTTAGACCAAACACTTACCTCGATGCCACGAACACAATTCACGATTAGATTATAGCTTTACCCCTTGATTCCACCACCAATTCGCTCGTATCTAGTCACAAGTTACTTAATTACATCAATAAGCGCTAAATGAATCAATTTGAATGCATGAAAATGAATTTTCCAAAGTTTTGCCCAAAAAGTCAAAAATTGCCCCCAGGTCCACATGGTCGAACCCGAGGTTCGAACCAAAACCCGATTACCCATTCCCCCACGAACTCAAATATATAATTTATTTTGAAATCGGACCTCAAATCGAGGTCCAAATCTCCAATTTTTGAAAAACCTAGGTTCTACCCAAAACACCCAATTTCCCCCATGAAAATTATTGTTTTGAAGAAATCATATTAAAAGATGTTAAGAATTGAAGAAAGTTAGTTAAAAACGACTTACAATTGATTTGGAGAAGAAGAAATCCTTGAAAAATCGCCTAAGTGTGTTTATGTTTAGAGAGAATATGAAAAATGGGTTAAAATTTGTCTAAGTATAAAAGTTGTAGGTCTCAGATGTGGGAATCGCGAACAGGAGTTCGCAATTGCGAACCCCGACCTCTGCTGGCTTGGGAATTGCGAAGGGAAACTCGCATTTGCGAACCCTTAGGAAATCTGGACTTTTCGCATTTGCGAACAATATGTTGCATTTTCGACTTCAAGTCCTTCCCAGCATACATCGCATTTGCGAAGGGGATCCTCGCATTTGCGAGGTCGGAATTGCAAAACATAACTCGCATTTGCGAGATAAGGCAGGCCTGGGTTGATTCGCATTTGCGACCAAGCCCTCGCATTTGCGAGCCAGACTTCGCAAATGCGAAGCCTGTAAGCCTGATCACACCAGCAAAAATCCTGAAATTTTCTAAGTTCAAAATGCACCCCGTGGCCTATCCAAAACTCACCTGAGCCCTCGGGTCTCCAAACCAAATATACGCACAACCTCAAAAATATCCTACGGACTTATTCGTGTACTCATATCACCAAAATAACATCATGAACATCGAATTAAACCTCAAGATCAATGAAATTTCCCAAAACATCTTTAAACGTCAAATTTGCATTTAAGGTCCGAATTACATCAAACGGATTCCGTTTCTTACCAAACTTCACAGAATTATCTTAAATCATATATAAGACCTGTACCGGGTGCCAGAACCAAAATACGGGCCCGATACTAACATGTTCTAATCAAAATTCATTTCCAAACCTTATAAACAATTTCAGAAAATAATTTTCTTTAAAAATTTATTTCTCGGGCCTGGGACCTCGGAATTCGATTTCGGGCATACGCCCAAGTCCCATATTTTCCTACGGACCCTATGGGACTGTCAAATCACGGGTCCGGGACCGTTTACCCAAAACGTTGACCGAAGTCAAATTAATTCATTTTATAGTCACAAGTTATCATTTTTTACAGAATTTCACATATAGGTTTTTCGGCTACGCACCCGGACTGCGCACGCAAATCGAGGTAATGCTAAAAGAGGTTTTTAAGGCCTTGAAATGCAGAATTCGATTTAAAAACAAGTGATGACCTTTTGGGTCATCACAAGAGCTCAAAACGACCGGTCGGGTCGTTACAGGTACCGTACTGTACGCTCCAGTTGGGGAGTAGGGGTGAGGATTTTGGATGAAGAGTAAGGGTAATGGTAGAGTACCCGAAATAGTACCGTTAGTATCGGTACCCTAAGTACTCTTAAGATACCAAACCGGTACCCAACTTTTTTTAAATCTAAAATCTGGCCATTTTTGTACCGTTGGCAACGGCAAAAAACGGCTATTTTTGCCTCCCCAATTCCCTCAACATCCCCCCTACCCCTAATTTATAGTTTTAACCCCTAAATTTGTTCAAATGCACTTTGGCCCTATTTTAAAATTATAAATACCTCATTGTTATGAATTCAATGAATTTGCGTGGATGTCCGTTCATTCTTCATCCCATCCAATGAACTCATGTACTTATTGAATATTTCATTAAAATGTTATAACTTTCAGATGATTTTACACTCTATAAAAGGGACTTTACTTTCTGCATTATGAGATACTTGAATAGGAAATACTTATATTCTCTTCTCTTCATTTCTTGTTTTATTTTTTTCTTATTTTATAACATGGTATCAGCACGAAGCTCTAACAAACTGAGGTTATTTGCTTCATCCAAATTTTATCTTCTTCCTGAAAGAGGTCGTCAATTTCTTTTCTGATTCAGGTATACATTCCTATGTTTATAACGTTCCTAATAGGATCTTTTTTAAGTCTTTGACCTGCAATTTAATTACTATATGCATAACTTGTTTTGAATATGATTATAATAATTTTCTTGGTATGAAAATAATAAGCTTCAGTTAAAATATTATTTTATCATATAAAGAACGAAGAGGTTTAAACCTATAAATAAATAAATAAGTATTAATATAAAATTGAATTACAAATATTAGACTAATTACTCCACATCCAAACATTCTAAATTGATATTTGGAGTATTTAATTATAGTCTTGTAATTGATACATTTTGGCTCATTGTTCTAGTAGAGTTGGAGTTCAAAATCCTACGTGGTAAGTCGTGATTTTTGCACCTTTTGAACCCTCCAAACATTCTGGCAGATAGGCATTTAGAAGAAATTCTTGCAAAAAATAAAAATAAAATAAAAGGTTTAAACGTGCCTTCAATGAATTTATCATCTAAGTGTACAAACTAATTAACAACTTTAAAAATAATGGCTTAACTATTAGATGAGTCATATTCAATGTTGAAAAGAATTGATATCATCTAGATTTATGTTATTTAGCTTATTGAAACGTCTTCTTAGGTAGAACAAAATATACTACTCTCTCCGTTTCATATTAAATGAGATAGTTTGACTGGGCATGGAGTTTAATAAACATGAGTAGACTATTGGCAAATCACCTTAAATACCAATTTTACCCTTAAGGACCCACATGCTAGCTTTTTAATGAAAATCATAATAAAGTAGATACTAAGTCAAATGTGACCCACATGTCCCATCTTCTCTGCCACATTAACTAAGTCAAAACATTTTTCCTTCAATTCTCAGAGTCTACTGGCTACTCTAACATCAAAGGTCCAGTGCATGAAATTTTTTATGTGAAATTTCTTCAATTCTTGTGACGCCAAAAAAGATGTCTCTTTAATTCTTGTCTCGCCAAAAATTCTCTTTTTTAATTAGGTGAAAAGCTTGTCTATTTATGTAGAGATATTTGAGATTATTCACTTATGCTTTCACTATTCCTCTTCATAATCCTGTTTTATCTCCTGGTGTTTCTAATTTTCTCTTACATTCTGATTATTTCCTTTAATCCTATTTTCTCTAGCATATGCGATTAATTATACACAAATGAGTGACTCGCAATTAGACTCAACAATTAGAAAAAGACAACTAAAAAGTGAGCAGCGTCATGCTATTGCCGAATGGCTTTTGAAGGAAAGCAAAAATGGAGTTGTTAAACATGGGTCTTTAAAGCAAGCTATGATTTTATTTAATACTTCAAGGAGTACTTTGGAAAGAATTTGGCAACAGACAAAATTAAGTATCGCTAACGGTACTCCACTAAATGTGTCTCTGCATATTGTAGGCAGAGTTGGGAGAAAATGAATTCATGTCGACAATAATATAGTAAAAGAAATTCCTCTTTATTGCCGAACAAATATTCGATCTTTGGCATGTGCTATGCATATGTCAACGTCAACTATTTTTCGAAGCATCAAAGAAGGGCCTATAAGGTCACATACCAATTCCATAAAGCCTCATTTGACGGAGGAAAATAAGAAGGCAAAACTTTAATTTTGTCTATCAATGATTGAGTTTGGTACGCTAAATTCAAATCCTATGTTTTCAGACATGTTTAATTATGTTCATATAGATGAAAATGGTTCTTTTTGTCAAAAAAATCTGAAAAGTTCTATTTTCTCCCTGAAGGACAAGAGCCAAACCCATATAGATCTTGTAAAAGTAAAAATTTCATAACAAAAGTTATGTTTATGGTTGTTGTTGCACGCCCTAGGCTTGCTGAAGATGGAAGTGAGTTATTTTCAGGAAAAATAGGAATATTTTCTTTTGTGTTCAAGGAACCCGCCAAAAGGAATAGCAAAAACAGAGTAGCTGGAACTTTAGAAACAAGCCTATTTTATCAGTCACTAAAGATGTCACTAGGACTTGTTTAATTGAAAAAGTTCTTCCAGCGATTTGATCAAAATGGTCACTTTCGTAGTCAAATGCTCATATTTTTTATCCAACAAGATAGACCTCACCTTAGTGTTAATGACTTGCAATTTACCGAAGCTGCTCGGCAAGATGGATTTGATATTAGGCTTTGCTTTCAACCTCCTAGCAGTCTAATTTTAAATGTTTTGGACCTCGGATTCTTCCTGGGGGTAACGCAAGCTCATAGGCAACCTCCCAAACTCTCCTTAACACCTCAAAGGGACCAATAAACCTTGGGCTCAACTTGCCCTTCTTCCCGAACCTCATAATGCCCTTCATTGGCGAGACTTTCAAGAGAACCTTCTCGCCAACCATAAATGATACATCACGCGCCTTCTGATCCGCGTAACTCTTCTGTCTGGACTGAGTTGTGCGAAGCCTCTCCTGAATCAACCTTACCTTATCCAAGGCATGCTGCACCAAATCTGTACCATATAACTTAGCCTCGCTAGGCTCTAACCACCCGATAGGAGAACGACAACTGCGACCATATAAAGCCTCGTATGGATCCATCTCTATGCTGGACTGATAGCTGTTGTTGTATGCAAACTCTGCCAAGGGCAAGAACTGGTCCCACTGCCCTCCAAAGTCAATCACATAAGCTCTAAGCATATCCTCCAGAATCTGAATCGTCCGCGGTCTGAGGATGGAATGATGTGCTAAGCTCTACGCGGGTCCCCAACTCACTCTGAACGGCTCTCCAGAAATGGGAAGTGAACTGAGGGCCTCGGTCTGATATAATGGAAACAGGCACACCGTGCAACCGGACTATCTCCCGAATATAAATCTGAGCATACCTCTCTGTTGTATAAGTAGTCACCACTGCAATAAAGTGGGCAGACTTGGTCAGCCTATCAACGATGGCCCATACTGAATCAAACTTCCGCAAAGTCCGCGACAACCCAACTACGAAGTCCATGGTAATGTGCTCCCACTTCCACTCCGGTATAGGCATCTGCTGAAGTAGGACACCTGGCCTCTGATGTTCATACTTGACCTGCTGGCAATTCAAACACCTAACCACATACTCCACTATGTCTTTCTTCATCCTCCGCCACCGATAATGCTGCCTCAAGTCACGATACATCTTCGTAGCCCCCGGGTGGATGGAATACCGCGAACTGTGTGCCTCCTCTAGTATCCTCTCCCTCAGACCATCAACATTAGGAACACATAGACGACCCTGGAGCCGCAAAACACCATCCTCGCCGATAGAAACCTCCTTGGCACCTCCCTGAAGCACCGTCTCTCTGAGAACCGCCAGGTGTGGATCATCGAACTGCTGGGCCTTTATTTCCCCCAACAATGAAGACTGAGCAACCATACATGCAAGAACCCGGCTGGGCTCCTAAATGTCCAACCTCGCTAGTCTGTTAGCCAAGGACTGAATGTCCCAAGCTAGTGGCCTCTCCTCTGCTGGAATGAATGCCAAGCTACCCATACTCTCTGCCTCCTGCTTAAGGCATCTGCGACCGCGTTCGCCTTGCCCGGATGAAAAAGAATGGTGATGTCATAATCCTTCAGTAACTCGAGCCACCTGCGCTGCCTCAAATTAAGATCCCTCTGCTTGAACAAATGCTGCAAGCTGCAATGGTCAGTATAAACCTCGCATGAAGCCCCGTACAGGTAGTGCCTCCATATCTTAAGAGCATGAACAATCGCCTCTAACTCCAGATCGTGCAAAGGGTAATTTTTCTCATGAATCTTCAGCTGACGGGAGGCATATGCAATAACTCGCCCCTCCTGCATCAATACACAACCCAAGCCAACGTGCGAAGCTTCACAATACACTGTATACATCCCTGAACCGGAAGGCAACACAAGAACTGGTGTTGTAGTCAAGGCTGTCTTGAGCTTCTGGAAGCTCGCCTCGCAATCATCAGACCAATGGAAAGGAGCACCCTTCTGGGTCAATCTATTCATAAGTGATGTAATAGATGAAAAGCCCTGCACGAACCACCTGTAATAGCCTGCCAACCCCAGGAAACTCCTGATCTCGGTCACCAAGGTAGGGCGTGGCCAACTCTGAACTGCCTCAATCTTCTTGGGATCCACCTTAATACCCTCTCCTGACACAATATGTCCCAAGAATGCCACTGACTCTAGCCAAAACTCACACTTGGAGAACTTAGCATATAGCTTCTGCTCTTGCAAGGTCTGAAGCACTACTCTCAAATGCTGCTCGTGCTCCCCCAGGCTACGTGAGTATATCAAGATGTCATCAATGAAGACGATGATGAAGGAATCAATATAAGGCCTGAACACCCTGTTCATCAAATCCATAAATGCTTCTAGGGCATTAGTCAAGCCAAAGGACATCACCAAAAACTCATAATGGCCATATCTAGTCCGGAATGCAGTCTTCGGAACATCCGAGTCCCGAATCTTCAGCTGATGATACCCTGACCTCAAGTCTATCTTAGAGAACACCCTCGCACCCTGTAACTGGTCGAACAAGTCATCGATATGAGGAAACGGATACTTGTTTTTCATGGTGACTTTGTTCAACTGGCGGTAATCAATGCACATCTGCATAGTCCCATCCTTCTTCTTTACAAATAACACTGGTGCACCCCAAGGTGATACACTGGGCCTAACGAACCCCTTTGCCAACAACTCCTCAAGCTGCTCCTTCAACTCCTTAGGAGCCATACGGTACGGTGGAATAGATATAGGCTGGGTGCCTGGAGCCAAATCGATACAGAAATCAATATCACGATCCGGTGGCATGCCAGGAAGATCAGAAGGAAACACATCGGCGAACTCTCGAACTACGAAAACTGAATCAATTGTCGTAGATTCTGCGGTGGTGTCTCGAACATAAGCTAGGTAAGCCAAGCACCCCTTCTCGACCATATGCCGAGCCTTCAAGAAAAAAATAACCCGACTAGGGGTATCAACTGTGGAACCCTTCCACTCCAACATCGGCAACCCTGGCATCACTAGTGAAACAGTCTTGGCATGGCAATCTAGGACGGAGTGATATGGAGATAACCAATCCATGCCCAGGATGACCTCAAAATCGATCATATCAAGCAATAGGAGATATGCTCTAGTCTCAAAACCACAGAATGTAACCACACAGGATCGGTAGACCCGGTCTACAACCACGAAATCTCCCACAGGAGTGGACACATGAATAGAAGTGCCCAAAGGTGCAGGAGGAATAACCAGGAATCGAGCAAACAGTGATGATACATATGAATAGGTGGACCCTGGATCAAATAATACCGAAGCATCTCTACCGCAGACGGAAATAATACCTGTGATGACGGCATCTGAGGCCAATGCATCTGGACTGGCTGCAAGAGCGTAGAATCTGGCTGGATGGCCTCCACCTGACTGAGCAGTAGCTGGCTGACCTCTCCCTGCTTGACCTCCACCTCTAGGATGGCCCCTACCATCCTGCCCTCCACCTCTAGGTGGCGGGGCAGCTAGTGCTGATATCGTAGGCTGCTGGCCCTGCTGTACTGCCTTGCCCCGAAGCCTGGGGCAGTATCTCCTCATATGTCCAAGGTCCCCGCACTCGAAACAACCCCGCGGTGCGGCGACCTGCTGCCCTGATGGCTGACCCTGATGGCCTGTAGGTCCACTGGAAGAAGCCTGAATAGCCGGTGGACGGTGTGAACTCTCCAGCATAGCACTGAAGTAAGAACCAGAAGAACCCTGATGACCTGAATACCCACCGGAGGAACCTTGAATAGCTGGTGGGTGATAAGAACTCTCTAGCATGGCGCTGAAATAGGGGCGCGCTGGAGTACCTCGAGCAGGTGGTGGTGCTGAATATGGGGGTCTGCTGGGCTGTCCTCTCCCAAACTGACCTCTGCCCCTAGCCGGGGCACCTTTGAACTCTCCAGAGAACCTAGCCCTCTTATCCTGCTGCATTTGCTCCCTACCCCTCAGACGGTAACCCTCAATCCTCCGAGCAATCTCCACTACTAACTGGTAAGGGGTCCCCATCTCTACCTCTCGGGCCATGTTGGCCCTGATGCCAGAATGCAACCCTGCAACAAACCTCTGCACCCTCTCTGCGTCAGTAGGAAGTATCATCAATGCATGGCGGGATAGCTTAGAAAACCTCGCCTCATAATCGGTGACGGACATCTGGCCCTGCTCTAGCTACTCAAACTGATACCGCAGCTCTTCCCTCTCAGAGGGTGGAATATACCTGTCAGAAACAACTGTGTGAACTCACTCCAAGTGGTAGGACGAGAACTTGCTGGCCTGCCTAGAACATAAGACTGCCACCATCGCGGGCCCTGCCCTCAAGCTGAAAAGTAGTGAAGTCAACTCCATGCGACTCCAATATCCTCATGTTGTGCAGTCTGTCCCTACACCTGTCAGTAAAGTCCTGTGCATCCTCATGACGCTCGCCCCCGAAGACCGAAGGGTGAAGCCTAGTCCATCTATCCAATAACTTATGCGGATCGCCATCCGCAGTTGGCCTGGGTTGGGGTGCCACTGCAGCAACTGGCTGAACCCCATCCACGAGTAGTGCACCCGGAGTCTGATACACTACAGCTGCATGACCAGGAGCCTGAGCAGTAGGGGTCTGTGCTCCCCCTCCTGCCTGTGATGTAGCTGGATCTGCTGGAAATAGACCAGCCTGAGTCATAGTGTCCATGAACCGCAGCATACGGCCCATGACCTCCTGGAAGCCCGGTGCTTCCATAAAATCCGCCGGGTAGGCTCGGCTGCGGGCACCTCGCCTTGCTCCTCAATAATAGGGTCTCCCGCGAGATCTGCTGGTGGTGCTACTGGGACAGCTCTGGGACGCCCTCGTCCCCTACCTCGGGCCGGTGCCCTCCCACGGCCTCTGTCGCGGCCTCTAGTAGCGGGGGGAGCAACCTCTCCCGGGTTCGGAACATCGGCCGTGCGTTTCCTCACCATCTGTGAGAGAGTAGAGAAGGAAACTTAGTATACTGACCACTGCACGAGATGAAATGAATAAAGAGTAGTTCTCCTAAAACCCTATAGCCTCTCAAAGATAAATACAGACGTCTCCGTACCGATCCTTAAGACTCTATTAGGTTTGCCCATGACTTGTGAGACCTACGTGAACCTAGTGCTCTGATACTATGTTGTCACGACCCATTTCTGAGAATAGGTCGTGATGGCGCCCAACACCATTGCCGGGCAAGCCAATGCGGAAGATACTAAATAAACTTTCATTTACCTTTACCCCGAAATAGTTGGAATAGTTCTTTAAGTCGAAATAAAATAAAAAATGATTAATAAAGTCATAATAATCATACAACCCCAATCATGATACCGTCTACTAATGTGTGTGCCAAGACCTGGTGTCACAAGCTATGGGCAACTAGTAGAATATACAAAAGAATCACACTATCCTACTGTCCGAAACAGAATAGACAGCAAAATACATAAGAAAGACTTCTTCAGGCTGCTGAACAGCATGGGAGGGAAGCAGCTCACCGTAGAAGTCTCAGGTCCGCTCAGGGATACGCACCAGACTGATAGCCAGATACACCTGCCTTAGATCCTGTACAATTAAGTACAGAAGTGTAGTATGAGTACATAAACAATATGTACCCAGTAAGTATCCCGTCTAATCTCGAAGAAGTAGAGACGAGAGGTCGACTTGACACTTACTAGGGTTAAATAATATAACAAGGTAGTTATGCTAAGCACGAAAGTAAAATTAATCAACAGCTTGTAGTAAGAGGTAATAATTAATGTTCTGAACAATTTAGCAGTTAACCGGTTATATTTCAAGTAATGAATAGGATAAATCACAAATAAGACTTCACATAGATATCATGCGCACATAATGCCGAGGTCGACGACCCGATCCAACAGAAAAATAAACTGTGCACTGCCAGAGGGTCGAATGGCGCGAACCATAGATGCATCTATTCATACCGAGGCGATCGGCCCGATCCACAAATATCAAGTAATATCAAGATCACACACGAAGGCGCATTTACATTCAACATATTCATGCAAGGGCTCACCAAGTATTTATGCTCACTTTTATTCCCTTCCAAGTTTTCTAGCATATCCTAAGTGATTGCATTAACAAGAAAGCATTGAGATATTCACAATTATAGCATGATGTGGGTCATAGACTACCCGGACAATTAACATAATAGTAGCTACGCACGGACTCTCGTCACCTAGTGCGTACATAGCCCCCGCATTTAGTAGCAAATTACTCAATTATTACACCTATGGGGATAATTCCCTCTTACAAGGTTAGAAAGGAGACTCACCTCGCTCCAAAGTGCGCTTCCAATACCAAGAACGAGCCCAAGCCCTCAATTTGGAGCCGAAGGATCCCAAACTAGTTAAATGAAGTAAGAACTGGTCAATATAGACCAACAAGATCGAATTCTAGCTATTTAAGCAATTTCCCAACCCTTAAAACAAGTTTCCTAAAATCCGACCCCGGGCCCACGTGCCCGGATTCCGAAATTTTTCGAAGGAAGTTGTTCTCTAAAACCTAAGGATCGTTAATATATGATTTCTAAGTTATTCCATAGCAAATTTCGTGGCTAAATCTAACTTTTACTAAAACCCTAGGTTTTTGCTCTAACCCCATAATTTCACCTTAATACTAGTGTTTAATCTATCTAAGACACAATTATTAAATTATTAAACTAGAAATAGGTAGAACACACTTACCTTAAGATGCTAGGTGAAGATCTTCTCTCAAAAGCTCTAAAATCGCCAATGGAAGAGTGGAAAAGTGATAAAAATGACTTAGAACCCGTATTAAATGAACCTCACTGCTTCGGCGATTTCCGCACCTGCGGTCAGGGGACCGCATCTGCGGTCCCGCATCTGCGAGAAATGGACCGCCTCTGTGAAATGGGTCAAAAGAGCTGGGACCGCTTCTGCGGTCTCTAGGCCGCATCTGCGGCTTGGGAGCCGCTTCTGCGGTTCCTGGCCTGGACTGCCCTGGGCCGCTTCTGCGATGAAAGGATTGCTTCTGCGGTCTCGCACCTGCGGTCCACCAACCGCAGGTGCAGTTATGAAAGAAGCAGCAAACTTTAGCCTTTCTCAAAAATTTCCACTTCACTCGAGCCTCGTCCGATTGACGCTCGAGGCTCCCAGGCCCTGCCCGAACATACCGACAAGTCTGAAATTACGAGACGGACCTACTCGAACCTTCAAAATACCCAAAATAACGCTAAATCTAGGAATCACCCCCTAAAACCAAATGAATCAAACTTATGAACTTCAAGTTATTAATTTTCCTCCAACGGGCCAAAACGCCCTTAAACTACTCGGATTGACGCCAAATTTTTTGGGTAGGTATTAAATGATATTTCGGACTTGTACCGGGCTTCGGAACCAACATACGAACCCGATACCCATGAAATCAATCATTAGTTAGTTTCTTTAAATCCTTAATATTTCAGATTAATAATTTCTAATAAAAATTCATTACTCGGGCTAGGGACCTCGGAATTCGATTTCGGGCATACGCCCAGGTCCCATATTTTCCCACGGACCCTCCGGAACTGTCAAAACACGAATCCGGGCCCGTTTGCCCAAAATGTTGACCAAAGTCAAACTTAGCCTTTTAAGAAAATCCTAAAGAGTCAAATATGCATATTTCAATCCAAACTCTTCTAAATCCCGAACCAACCATCTCCGCAGGTCGTAAATTAGTTAAAGCGAGCACGGACATTTTTATTTTGGGGAACGGGGTTCTAGAAAGCCAAACGACCGGTCGGGTCGTTACATTATCAGTTAAACGAAAATGCAAGAAAGAACAAAAGTCCACAGTATTCTGAACATCAACGAGAAGCAAAAACCCAGAATTTAACGGCCTTGGGTTTTAGCCGGCCAAAACCAAAGTATAGAACAAAATAACAGAGTAAGGCTTTTAGATCTAGTGAGGTTATCGTGATTCCAAAGTCTGTCCTAAAGGGGAATGGGGGAGGGGTTTTTATAGTGTAGAAATCGAACAAGTACACATGGGAACAAATTATTCAGACACAAATAAGGGAGGAATAATATTCTTGAATCAATTAGAATCAGTTTAGGGCACAAATCAAAGGGGTTTAGTAAATCAACAGGGAATCGCGCAAAAAATGCCAAAAATCATTTAGAGTCAAATTTAAGGTAAAAAATAAAGTAAAAAAAAAATAGAGAAACATATCGGATTAAAAAAAGAAGAAGGAAAAGAGTAGTCAATCACAGAAAAGGAAAAGTATCGGTTAAGAATCGATAAGGAACAAAGAGAAATTCAAACCCTAGTTGACAGAAGTCAAAGATTGGCAGAAATCTCGGCTAATCGGATCCATATAGCAATGGTCGTGAAGTATATGGATGAGATTCATGTCCAGATTCAAGCGGTCAAAAGGGAAATGGCCGGAATCTGGGATATAGTACTTGCCATGTTTAGGTAAGTACTAGGAGATAACATAGATTCGTAGGATGGCGATAGAACACACAAAAGGTAAGAGAATCGTAGAAAAATCCATGGTTGAGACGGATTCGGAGAGGTTTTTTGAGAGGTGGCTAGGGTTTCTGTGAGAGGGAGGGGTGTTTGAAGGCGGCGACTGAAGAGAAAATGGGGATTAGGGTTTGGGGTCGGGTGATATAAGGAAAGGGGGAATGCTTATGAAACCGAACTGGTTCACGGATATAGTTGTTACAACACTGGATATCCCCTTTGTTCTTATACACGGGCACTACTGTACTCCACCTCCACTCCTCCGGCATCCTCTTAGTCCTGAAGATCACATTGAACAACCTGGACAACCACTCTACTCCTGACCTACCTATGCATTTCCAGAACTCCACCAGGATTTCGTCTGGCCCGGTCGCTCGACCCCTACTCATCCTACGCAAAGCCCCCACAACCTCCTCCACCCTAATGAGCCTGCAGTACCCAAGGTCTCTATGACACTCTGAATTCCCCAACTCCCCTAGCTCTACGTCTCGATCCCCCTCCTCGTTAAGCAGGTCTCGAAAGTACGCCTGCCACCTCTGCTTGACTTGAGACTCCCCCATCAGAACTCTACCATCCTCGTCCTTGATGCACCTAACTTGGTCTAGATCCCGCGCCTTCCTCTCCCTCACTTTAGCCAACCTGAATAACTTCCTGTCCCCGCCTTTCTCCCCCAATTCCTCGTACATGCGACTAAACGCCGCATTTTTTGCTTCCGTGACCGCCAGCTTCGCTTCCTTGCTCACCACCTTGTAGCTCTCCCTGTTGACTCTCCTTTCTTCCTCGCTTGCGCTCCCTGCCAACTTAGCAAACGCCGCCTTCTTCGCGTCCACTTTTCCTTGGACTACATCGTTCCACCACCAGTCACCTTGATGTCTGCCTGAATAGCCCTTGGCTACCCCGAGCACATCCCGCGCTGCCTCCCTAACCAAGTTCGCCGTCTCTGACACACATTGCGTCCGCTTCCCCAGAACTTCTCCAAGCTCCACCATCAGCTAACCTCCTCTCCAACTCCTGGGCTTTCTCCTTAGTCAAAGCTCTCCATCTAATTCGCGGCCTGCCCCGAGCACCCCTCCTCTCTCTCTTCACCCAGAGACCGACATCCATCACTAGGAGTCTATGAAGAGTCGAAAGGGACTCTCCCGGAATAACCTTACAGTCCTTGCACAACCCTCTATCGCTCCTTCTGAGGAGGAGGTAATCAATCTGAGTCCTCGCCGCCGAACTTTCGAAAGTAACCAAATGCTCCTCCCTCTTCTGAAATGACGAGTTCACAATCAAAAGCTCGAAAGCCCTGGCGAAATCAAGCAGCAAAGTGCCTCCTCCGTTCCTAACCCCAAGGCCAAAGCCACCATGCACCTCACCATAACCACCAGCATCAGCCCCAATATGACCATTAAAATCCCCTCCAATAACTAACTTCTCAGATTGGGNTATATATATATATATATACTTCCAAAATATTGCATATGCATCATCATTCGATTTATAAGCATACACAAATATTTTTCATAATTTTTCATAAGTTTTAAAGGCTTTAAACCAATTTATTTCTGTATTTTATTATATAAAAATATCCAATAATTATCCTCCAAACTATTTTTATGATGATTTAATCGTATAATCTTATCATTTATACCAACATGATGTTTAAATATTTTTCAGTGTATTCTTATAATTACATTTGCATTTTTAAGGCTAAATTGCACATCTTTGCAATAATTGCCCATATTAATGTATAATTACATTATTTATGCAAAAAATAACTTTTTATATTTTTATAATGTTAAGTAACCTTTTTAGGAGTATACCGGGGCCATTCTTCTAAGAAATAAGAAATGTAGGGCAATCGTTAGCACCGCATAAAAACATTCCCCCTAGAGTAGCTGTTAATACGAATAAGAGATAGATACTATGTTTACATATGGATTCCTACATCATTACATTCCATTTAGGATTAGGAATACGCGTAATCGGACCTGGACAAGAATAAATATAGAGTTCCGTTCTACATGTCAATACCGGCAACAATGAAATTTATAGTAAGAGAAAAATCCGTCGACTTTAAAAATCGTGAGGGTTCAAGTCCCTCTATCCCCAAAAAAGACTATTTCACTCCCCAACTATTTATCTTGATTACCACAATTCCCCTGTTCGACAAGATTGTGTTGTGGTTTTCGTAGTTGCAAGAATTTTTTTTTCGAGAAAAGGTCCTGTCAAGTCGGTTCGCCGAGAGCGAGGATCCATTTTCTGCATCTCGAATGGTTTAGTAACCCGCTCTTGTAGCTCTTGTTCCTGTGTTATGAAGCTAGGCTTCCTCTTGTTCTTCTCTTGAGCTTGGTTAGATCTCCTAACCTAATGTAGTGAACGAGAAGGTGAAAAATTCAATCTTAGCTAAGCATTCGAATTCTGGGTAAGAGAGGAAATCTTTCTTTGTCAAGCAATCGAAAAGAGACCAGAACCACGTGTAAAAAGGTAAAAAAGTTGATTCCTACCCCTTACCCTTTCTTTCAATGTTTCCAATTCCGATAGGGGGATAGTATACATTCAATCCGGATAAGATATTTTTAATCATTTTAGTGCACAAATGAAATTTTTGATATTTATTAATTACTTTTATAAATTATTTATTTATTAAAATATTGGGTATTCAAAATCTGGCCCCAAATTCACCTTAATTTCGGACCTGAACTACCCAGACCTTGGCCCAATAACCCCAGCCCAATACTAAGTGACCCAACCCAGTCCAAAACGGACCCCAACCCTTCTCAAATAATGATCAACGGCTCACAAAACCTTTCCCCCTTTCCTTATATCACCCGAACCCAAACCCTAATCCTCATTTCCCCTCATATATATATATATATATATATATATATATATATATATATATATATATATATATATATATTGGATATCAACAGCTACCCCTCTTTACCCAGGAATGATGGAAGAATTATCGGGTAAAGAAATGATGACCGATTTTGACTGAATGGGATGATTTAAAAATAGAGGCCGAACTCTGGTTTCTGAGTTACCTACATATCCCTGGTTTTACAGGAATCAGGGCATGTTTAGTCCTGGACCCAATGGTGGATGAAGCCGATGGAATTGTTATAGGAATGCTCGTGTGTTTCGGAAATCGTTCTTTTTGTGAAGGATAGTATCGAGTGTAGAATTATGAATGTGAATCTGAAACGTAATGGATGTATTATAGAGAAAGTATATCCATAGAGTAGGAAGCGAGAATTGATGATGGTCAGTTACGTCTATAACATTTGCAGAATGCGAATGTTATGAATGGAAGTCGGAGCGAAGATTGCTCCCGGTTGAAGAATGGTTACTTCCTGGATTACCTGCAAAACTTAAAACACGATGCATGCAAATATATATGGGTTGTTGCGAGAATTTAAACATGATGCAAATTCCCTTTGGACCATGATGATTGTCTTCAGACGGTAAGGATGATGTCCTTAGACCATGACGTCCCGGGCCATGAATCATGTGATAAGGGATTCGCAGGCCATGAAAAGATGTTCTCGGGCCATGAGAATGGTGCCTTTGAACCATGACACCTTTGAATAATGATGTGCAGTATTGAGAGATCCTCAAGCCATGACATGGTGTCTTCAGGCTATGAGGATGATGCCTTCGAACTATGACGCCTTTGGATAATATGGCGATGTTTCAGCCCATGAAATGCAGAGACATGATGATGGGTCACATAAGCGAAACAAGATAGAGTGTAGCCTTGCATAAGATTGGGACAGAGCTTAGCCCCCGGGAAGGCAAAATAGTGCTATATTTCAAATAGCGTAGCATTCGGTATTAGGCAAAGAAAGGTAGAGCTTAGCCTTATGCAGTTGGGGAGGAAACGCTTAGCCTCATGCAAGAAAGGGAGATAGTGCTTAGTCTCATGCAATGAACGGCAATTCTTAGCCTTATGCAATTTAGGAAGGCAATGCTTAGCCTTATGCAGGAAGAGGAGACAAGGCTTAGTCTCATGCAATGGAAGAAAGTGCTTAGCCTTATGCAGTTAGGGAGGCAGGGCTTAGCCTCATGCAAAACAGGAGACAATGCTTAGTCTCGATACAAGGAAAGGTAGTGCTTAGCCTTATGCAGTTAAGGATGCAGGGTTTAGCCTCATGCAAGAAGAGGAGATAGGGCGTAGTCTCATGCAATGGAAGGCAGTGCTTAGCCTTATACAGTTAGGGGGGTAGGGCTTAGCCTCATGCAAAAAAAGAAGACAGTGCTTAGTCCCGATGAAAGAAAAGGCAGTGTTTAGCCTTATGTATTTAAGAAGCCAGGGCTTAGCCTCATGCAAGAAGAGGAGACATTGCTTAGTCTCGATGCAAGGAAAGGAGTGCTTAGCCTTATGCAGTTAAGGAGGCAGGGTTTAGCCACATGCAAGAAAAGGAGACAGGGCTTAGTCTCATGTAATAGAAGGCAGTGCTTAGCCAAATACAGTTAGGGAGGCAGGGATTAGCCTCATGCAAAAAGAGAAGACAGTGCTTAGTCTCGATGCAAGGAAAGGCAGTGCTTAGCCTTATGCATTTGAAGAGGCAGGGCTTAGCCTCATGCAAGAAGAGGAGACTATGCTTAGTCTCGATGCAGGGAAAGGCAGTGCTTAGCCTTATGCAATTTGGGGAGGCAATGCTTAGCCTCATGCAAGAAGAGGAGACAATGCTTAGTCTCGATGCAAGGAAAGACAATGCTTAGCCTTATGCAGTTAGGGCGGCAGGGCTTAGCCTCATGCAAAATGGAGACACTGCTTAGTCTCATGCAGTGGAAGGCAATGCTTAGCCTTATGCAATTAGGGAGGCAGGGCTTAGCCTCATGCAAAGAAAAGATTATGAGTGATAACAAAGTATTTTCTTATCCGGAGACATATTTGCATTGGCAGCCTTGTCATTATGAGGATAGTGATTTTGATACGGGTATACTTGCGAATACTCCTGTCATGTTCATTGTTCCTGCATCCAAAGAAAAATTGTGAGTTTTGCGGGGAAGGTTGGTTCATGCCTTCGCCTGCTTGCTTTTGTCTTGCTTTGCTCTGGGGATCCTATTTGAGTTACCATGGGTTGCATCTGGCTGCCATAGAAGTAAAGTTTTTCGAAAAATATGCGTGCATTTGATAAACATAGTTATTTTAAAACATAGTAGTATACGATATCGAGTAAAGTAGATGAATCAATGACTGTGACACTTTTAGAGACATTGCGACTTCCTTGCATTAGAATTTTGAGGGTCCTTCTCAAAATTTTTCCCCAGTTTAATAAGTGATTCTTTGACCGTTCTACATATGACGAAGTTAGCTGGACTTGCTCCGGAATTTTGAGGGTCCTCCTCAAAATTCTGCCCCAGTTTTTGACTGTGGGGAAAATGAAGATTTTATTAAGATGTGACCGAACCCACAGGGCTACCTATTTATCCCTTCTTGAATGGGAATCAGGTCAAGCGTAGTTCAGTTACATCAAATGAAGAAATGAAAAAAACCTAAACATAGTATCTCTTGACTGCGTCTGAGTTGATAGGATTTGGCCAAATTTCTCTGTCCATTTCTGCAAGTATGAGTGCTCCTCCTGTTAGTACTCTGTGAACCATGTAGGGCCCTTGCTAGTTAGGTGAAAATTTTCCTTTGGCTTCATTTTGACACGGGAAGATCCGCTTCAGCACCAATTGCCCCGGTGTGAATTGTCTAGGTTTGACCCTTTTGTTGAAAGCTCTGGACATTCTGTTCTGGTAAAGTTGGCCATGGCATACCACATTCATTCTTTTCCCGTCAATGAGAGCTAATTGCCCGTAGCGACTTCTTATCCATTCTGCATCACTGATTTCAGTTTCTTGTATGATTCTTAAAGAAGGAATTTCGACTTCGGCGGGAATCACAGCTTCAGTACCGTATACCAGCAAGTAGGGAGTTGCCCCGGTTGATGTGCGGACCATAGTACGATACCCCAATAAGGCAAATGGTAATTTCTCATGCCATTGTTTGTGGTTAAGCTTGTGAACCACTATGGATGTGCTCAAACTAGTCATATCAATGTAAGACCATGAAAAGATATCTTCATACTCTTTCACGAAACGGGTGTACTCTTCTTTCTCTGATGGTGGCAGGTGAATGCTTATGCGAGTTTCTTTGACTGTTTCGGAATTTCCCAAATTTACTACCTCGGTTTCGTCCAAATTGGACTTAGGCTTGTTCTCAAAATTTTCCACTTCTCTAACAATTTCTCAGGTATTATATCTTTTCCTTCTTCTATTTCCTCTGAATCACTATCCTTATGTTGCGTTATCTCATTACATGTCACAGTCATCGATTCATCAGGATAAGTAATAATATTGCTGTGGAGAGAAAATGTAAAGGATAATTATAAATACTAAAATAGCAATGCATTAGATAAATCTTGAAAACATTAAAACGAGTACGACTCGATGACTCGAGCAATTATTTCAAACAAAATACGTCTAAAACAAAACAGTGAAAATGTCTTAAATGCCGAAAATTGCTCTTAAAAATAAATCATGCTAATTGCTAGGCTACCCAGGAACTTGACGGGCCCAGGACGGTGCAGCAGTCCAGTTCTTGAGAATGACTCCTTTTCCCAGGGTCTGAATTGTAAGGCCTTCCTCCTCCTCCTCCTCAACTATTGCATTGCAGTCCATGTTTTCATCGTCCAGAAATATATTCCTTGGGCCAGCTAAAGCCTCATCTTCTTCAGATTCCCATATCACGTTAGCCTGTTGAAATGTCTGGTGCAGATGCGGTATTGGCCATTCAAGTGGGTAATAAGGACCATGCCATGTTGGCGACCAATTATGATTCATGCTAGGTGTATTCATACCCAAGCCCAAAAGTTATGCTGTGACGCTTTAGCTGTATCGGTTTGGAGATCCCCTGGAGATTCTTGCCGAGACCCTTGCCGGGTTCATACCCTGTCCATGACAATATGCTTTCAATCTTATTACTCCACCATTTGTCTTTCTCGATTGCATTGACGCGCTCGATGCGATGCTACGTTTCTCCACCTAACATCCTTCTATTCTCGACAACCGGAACAGTTTGATTGGTGTAAATGGGGTTACTCCCATACCCGTGGATGATTACTTCCTGATGGTTCCATTCAAACTTCACAGCTTGATGTAGAGTGGAGGTCACAACCCCCGCAGCATGTATCCAAGGTCGTCCCAACAGCAGATTGTTTGTGGCGGATATGTTCAATACTTGAAACTCAACATCAAACCAAGTCGGTCCCATCTGCAAACATAGGTTGATTTCTCCGATCGTGGCCCTTTGGGACCCATCGAATGCTTTCATATTCATAGTTCCTGCTCGTATCTCATGCAATCCTTTACCAACCTCTTCAAAGTATTCAACGGACAAATGTTGAGACTCGAACCCCCATCTATTAGGACCCTGTCAATGAATTTTTCCTCAAACTGCACTGTGATATGTAGTAACCTGTTGTGACTCAATCCTTTTGATGGCAGCTCGTCTTCGTGAAAAGTGATCTTGTGGCTTTCTAACACCTGTCCCACCATGTTGGCCATTTCTCCGCTAGTGATGTTGTTGGGTACATAAGCTTCGACACTTTCATCAATGCATACCTATGCGTCTCAGAACTCTGTAGTAGTGATAGAATGGATATCTGAGTAGGGGTTTTGTTCAGATGATCAACCACAGAATACTCTCTTGCTTGGACCTTTCTCCAAAGATCATCCGGGACAGTTTCAATGATAGGCTGCTTGGGAGCGGCTTCTTTACTTGTTCCTCCGAAACGCTCGGGCATGTAAACCCCACCGATCCTGGTCATGCCTTGTGCGGCAACTGTTTTTTCCATTTTCCCTTTTCTTTTCCTTCTCGCCTCTGCAGCATAGTCCCATGGTATAGCATTGTAATTAAAGGACGGTGTGGATGCTACCGTCACGGTGAAGGGCGCGGTCACTTCCACCTCAAATGGAGTTGGTGTGGCAGAGGGTGTTGTTATTTCAACCTCAAATGGAGTTGGTGTGGTAGAGGGTGTTGTTATTTCAACCTCAAATGGAGTTGGTGCGGCTACTTCAACCTCAATCGGTGACTGAATCTATACTATAATAGGTGTGAGAGTGACTGGAGGTATTTTAGGTTCATCCCCTTCATGAATAAGCCCGATCGATCCTTCCGGATCCCATTCTTCATCAGTTGCTATCACATTTACCCCTTCGCCTATGTGATCCGGGAGGGGGGTTTACCCCTTCGCCTTTTGGTTTAGAAGATGTCTGGCGCATTTTCTGTATTAAACCTGAATCGATCTATGAAATCTGACACCATGCTCACCTAGTTAACCCATTTCTTTGGGTTTTGACCGATGTACCAGGATAGGGCGTCTCCCGTGAGGCTCCTCATGAACAGCTTCATGCGGATTCTTTTGTCTTTACCAACCCTATGAGCTTGTCACAATTTGTTCTCAAATATACCTTCGGATCACCTATTCCGTCGAACATTTTGAATTTAGGAGGTTTGTAACCCTCTGGTAGTTCTACGTCCGGCTGGATACACAAATCTTCATAATTCAAACCTTTGATGCCTTTACCACCTTCAACACCTTGGACTCGACTAGTAAGCTTCTTGAGCTCCTCTGCCATGTTCTTGATGAGAAGGTCCTTCTAGGCGGATTCAGGCATGTATAGGGTTTGTTGTGGAGTGTGGGGTAAGGTCTCCACACATATGGGGTTGCTTTGATGGACTCCAGGAATTTGGGCATAATGGTGGTCGTTGGTTGAGTTTTGGGGATCAGGGGTAGGTTGTGGTGCATTCTGAAAAGTGTGGTAGGTAGTGGTTCATGGATACTGGGTTGGATGATGATGATGTTGTGCAGGAGTCGGTACTGGTGGAAGATTGGGATTTTGAGGAGGTGTGGCATATTTGTGAGGTGCAGGAGGATTTTTTTGGTTTTGTGTGTTCTGGGGAGGTGCTGGGTTTTTTATGTTTTGTTGGTTGACGCCGGGGATGCTAAGGGTAAGGGAAAGGTTTGCCAAGTTCTGGACCTACTCAAGTTCCCCTTGTAACTCCAGTATCTTTTGTTCCAACGATAAAACCAAATTATTCTGTGATGGAGTGCTTCGACCATCAGAAGTTTTGACATTCTCTTCATGCGTAGCGTTGTCTTTCCTGATATTGCTTGTATCATCCATTCTGACTTTTCCTTTGCTTTTTAGGATCACTTGGAGGAGGAGGAGGTGGAGGACCTCTAGATTTGGTGTGATATGCTGATGTTGCCAGTATGCATGAACCAACCTTAGGGGATAGGAATAAACAAATAAAGAAAAGAAGAAAACAAAAAGGTAAACAAGTCAGTAAGGGGTATTAAAAGAATGTTTGCAGTATTTAAACGCATATTGTGGAATTATAAATTTGCGTCCTAATTTAGGGACCTCATTGTGCCCGAGGTAGGCCTAGCGACATATAGATTTGGAGAAAACTCAATGCCAATAACGGTGTCATTTCATTATTATGATGAATAGACCAAATCCCTACTAAAACGACAATAACTATAAAGAGTCACTAATGGCATTTGCCTTATTACAACCAAATTTCTAAAACGAATCTAGAAGGCAAGTAACACATCATTCCTAATCTATTTAGTCCCAGAAGGACCTTCTCCATTCTTGGCCTTCTTTGCTCCATCGATCAGATTCCCCAAGTCGCGCTTATCCAGCAATTTGGACCATGCCGAACCTGGGGACTTCGTGCTTCATTTTCTGCAAACAAATAGAGTTATCCCCCCCCCCTCTGGATTTGGCTATTTACACGTTAATGATCAACATATTGGCATGTTTTCTCCAAACAATGCACAGATCGTGATTGTGTCCATTGGGATCACGGAAATCCCGGCGGACTTTTGTCAAGGCTTGCCTTAGCGAGTTATTATGCGGACAACGTTCCAACCCATACTAGGTTTGGACATGATGCATGCACAGTTAATATTAGAGTGGGAGTTCCTAGAAGATTCTAGACCGGTACCCTCAAGCGGACAACTTGAGAGGGAAAGGCACGGAACCGCCGACTACACCGCTGATCGACTAGTTTTACCGAAAATAAGCCTTTCCAAATTTAAAGGGTGATTTAGGAAGAGCGTGGTCACTCATCAAGTGCCACTATGATATTAATACACACTAGTGGAATATGATGTGGAGCATGCTTTATGCAAAGATAAAATAACACATTGTCAAATATTTTTGCAGGTTGAAAGCAGTAAATGCAATATTGAATGAAACGTAAATAAAAATAAAGAAAAACAAGGAAGAAGTTAGTTCGAGCAATGTGGAAATTGTAATAAAGTAGATAAGGGAGTGAGGGTGGGGAGAGACATGATGTAGCAATTCTTAAAAAAATGTTTAAAGGAAAGCGCATGTTATGACCAAATTAAGCAGAGATTCGCATGTGAGTTCAAATAAAGGGAAAACGGGGAAAATGGTGTACAGATAGCAAATAAAAAGGAAACGGGAGTGGGATATTCATGTAACAGCAGAGATAATGAAGATATGCTTATTAGAGAAGACTAATTCATATAAACCAAGTTCACTTATGGTAAGAGCCTAAAAACTCCCAAGCAGACTCGACATGCTATCGCACCCCTTTTTCTCGCAAAATCGGGTTTCGACACAGAAAGGGGGGCTTTAAAAGAGAGAGTCGCCACCTAACGGGTTTGAGGTGCATTAGGGCACCTATTTTGCTGCTAACTCTGTTTGACTAGTCAACATCACCAAAGATCGGGTAAGGGCTCAAATTACCTCAAAGAGAAGGTGTTAGGCACTCTTCGAGGTCCACAACTATGGGCCCCAGCCGAACTCAATTATATGAATTAGTCTATATGATCAAAGCTAAAAAAACAAGGGATTTGGGAAGTTCATTATTAAACACAAGTAATTGATTTAAAGACAAGGTGGGGGTCCAAAATTTTTTAGCCTAAAGGATCACCCCGTGCAACATAAATAAGAAAATTTCCGTCAGAATCCACGATGAGTTAGACCCCATAAACCCTTACATTAAAGGATGAACGTTCCTAAGGGGGGAGGGTGTTACAACACATATTCGCATATGTTAGTTCACGCGTTAAGTTAGTTGACGTAAATACAAGAAAATATTATCTTTGAAATGATAAGAAGTTAATTCTATTGGTCTTAAATGATACAAGGGTGTATAAGAGTGGTTAACAAGTATTAGAAGTTAAATGAATCAAGGACATTGTAACATGTATTTTCGGGTAAAACTAGAGGTTCTTAATATTCTCAAGAGGTCGTGTTTTAAGGTATTTGAATCATATAATATCCGTATCACAAGTTTTGAAATCAAACGAGTTATGAAACAAAAGTTGTCGCAACCTACATTTATAATTTTACTTAAACTTTAGGTCAAATGTTACTAAGCTTTTATCCTAATTTACTTGGAATTATGGGGTGATATACCCACCAATATATATGAGTCTAGTTTCCAACGAATTAAACCGTTTGTCGATACGATCTCGGAATAGAGAGATAATTGCATTTTTGCGAGACTATGCCAACCAGCTCTCTATGAGACCGACATAGGCGGTTGAGATATATGGATATATATAAGATGCCTCAACCCTATTTTAAGACATTCTTTTTCAGTATCTTCAGACCCTAGAACCCTAAAAACACTCTCTCAAGGTTCTCTCATGATCCAAGACCCAAACAAAGGGCAAACAACACAAATCAAGTGTCGGGAATCCCGCGACGCTAGTAAGTTTCTTATTCTTCTTGTTGTTGCTGATTTTGGTGTTGTTCCGGATCGTGTGGGAGGTTGTTTTAATTCGTTTATGTTCTGTAAAATACACCCTCAAGTATTTATATCAACCCTAGGTGATTTCAAATCTTCTAAAGTGATTCTAGTGCCGAAAAACCCTAATTGATTGCTAGTTTCTCTTTCTTGTTCTTGTGGCAGCATTAGAAGGATATTTCATGGTCAATTAAGGTAAAATTGGAGTTCTTCTTTCTGTTTAATGGTAAGGAACCTCTTACCCTACATGTATTAAGATTATCCAAGTTGCGGCTAAGTCGTAAGCTAGAACTTATGAGTTATCTATCGAAAGGCTTGTTAGTAATGTTGTTGGTTGGTGGACTGTTTTGGGAGGCTTAATATGATTATTATTGATGTTGTTTGGGCTGTTTGGTGACTGTTTTAACTTGTGGGAAGTCATATAAATAGGGGAGGTGCTTTCCGTTTCATCGTAAAATAGGTTGTGGTCAATACATAATAGTTACGACGCTTAAACGATAACGATAGTGTCATTTCTCTTATTGTAGACTAAGGAGTCGTGACTTTTGCATAGCTTGAGGTTGGGCAATATATATAAGGTATGTGAGGCTATCCCTTTCCTTCTTTTGCACGACTCCAGTTGTACATAATGTAATGAACGAGCTTCAAAAATACTCCACGCTTAGAAGCTAGTAGTACTTACATTGTTTCCCTTCTTATAGAACGATTGATGTTCATGTTACTTCTCTTATTCTTATGTTATCGATGTTGTTGGTACTTCCTGATTCTTATGAGATCCATGATGAAGACTTAGTCCTACTAACGTTTGTTGATACCCAATTTTTCCCTCATATTTTAAATATATACATATATATTTACATATATTTCCAAAATAGTGCATATGCATCATCATTTGATTTATAAGCATACACAAATATTTTTCATAATTTTTAAAGGCTTTAAACCAATTTATTCCTGCATTTTATTATATATAAATATCCAATAATTATCCTCCAAACTATTTTTATGATGATTTAATCGTCTAAACTTATCATTTATACCAGTATAATGTTTGAATATTTTTCAGTGCATTCTTATAATTATATTTGCATTTTTAAGGCTAAATTGCACATCTTTGCAATAATAGCCCATATTAATGTATAATTATATTATTTATGTAAAAAATAACTTTTTATATTTTTATAATGTTAAGTAATTATTTTTAATAATTTTAGTGCACAAACGATATTTTTGATACTAATTAATTACTTTTATAAATTATTTATTTATTAAAACATTGGATATTTAAAATCTGACCCCAAATTCACCTTAATTTCGGACCTGAACTACCCAGACCTTGGCCTAATAACCCCAACCCAATCCTAAGCAACCCAACCCAGTCCAAAACCGACCCCAACCCTTCTCAAATCCCAGCACAACACCTTTCCCCCTTTCCCCGTTTCCTTATATCACCCGACCCCAAACCCTAATCCCCATTTTCTCTTCAGTCGCCGCTTTCAAACACCCCTTCTCTCACAAAAACCCTAGCCGCCTCTCAAAAAACCTCTCCGAATCCATCTCAACCATGGATTTTCCATGATTCTCTTACCTTTTGTGTGTTCTATCGCCATCTCCTACGAATCTATGTTATCTCCTAGTGCTTGCCTAAACATGGGAAGTACTATATCCCAGATTCCGGCCAACTTATCCATATACTTCACGACCATGGCTATATGGGTCCGATTAGCCGAGATTTCGGCAAATCTTCGACTTCTGTCAACTAGGGTTTGAATTTCCCTTTGTTCCTTACCGATTCTTAGCCGATACTTTTCCTCTTCTGTGATTGTCTGCTCTTTTCCTTCTTTTTTTTGTTTAATCCGATATGTTTCCCTTTTCTTTTTATACTTTTTATTACTTTAAATTTGACTCTAAATGATTTTTGGTATTTTTTGCGCGATTCCCTATTGATTAACTAAACCCCTTTGATTTGTGCCCCAAAACCGATTCTAATTGATTCAAGAATATTTTTCCCCCTTATTTGTGTCTGAATAATTTATTTTCCATGTGTACTTGTTTGATTTCTACACTATAAAAATCCCTCCCCCATTCCCCTTTAGGACAGACTTTGGAATCACTATAACCTCATTAGATCTAAAAGCCTTACTCTATTATTTCGTTCTATACTTTGGTTTTGGCCGGCTGAAAGCCAACGCCATTAAATTTCGAGTTTTTGCTTCTCGTTAGTGTTCAGAATACTGTGGACTTTTGTTCTTTCTTGCATTTTCGTTTAACTGATAAGTTACTTGACTTTTGTAATTTCATCTTTATGTGATTCTGATTTGCATGTGTGCTTACTTATGAATCCATGGCTTAATACGTTTCTGGTTTGCTTTAAGCACCACTCTGTTAAATTCACACGCGTTTCGAGTCTCTTTAGGATTTAATTACTCCTAATGCTACTAGTTCTGAGATTATCTACGCCTAATTGGGTAATCTAAACTTCCTAAGATTGTTTAGCTAGTGTGTTGACGCCTGAATGTTCATGAATTTGTTTATTTTCTTTGAATCTCTGTAATGAATGCCTCACATCTGTAGTAATCTGTTTTAAGACTTTCATTGTTAGTCATAATTTTCATCTCTACTATTGTGTCACTCAGCATGCTCACTCGATCCTTTACCCCTTTAGTATTTTCCTGAGATTCAGAACAGTTGTCTCAACATGTTGGAACGGGTGTTTTTATGATATTAGGATAAATCTTTAGTACAACCGGATCTGCTTTAGTTAATTAGTCTACTATGGCAAAGCCTGGATGCCTATATCTGCTACTTGACATGAGTTTACCTTCCATTCTATTCAGAATCTCTGTAGTGATAGTCTTGCATATGTTATGTGTCCTAATTTGTATTGAGACGTTTTCTAGTGATTGTGATCTTGCCTCTCTACTAACATGCCTCTCAGTATGTCTTTGAACCACTTGATGCCCTTTTCCTTCTATGATTACTTGGCTCATCACAATGTTGTCTTGTTTCTTGATAATGATACTAGGATGTATACTTAGCATAATTTCCAACCATGTTTCAACTTGTTTAGTATTGTGCTCTTTGAGTTGGGCTCTTTGAGTTCTCATTCTTAGCCGGCTGAAAGCCAAGGCTATTTAGGTTCTATCATTTGACATACTAGGACTTGGTCCCTAATCATTCTCTGAATTTTCTCTATCCACCTCCCTAGTGTGAGCACTGCCCTGGGTTCTTGAAGCCCTTGGGAACTCTGAGACACTAGGGGCATGGTTCTAGTTGCTCAACTATGTTTTTCACCTACTGGCTGAATCAATTGTTTTCTGGGTGCCATATGTCAATGAGGATGTAATTTCTGGGCTGTTGAATGTAAGCCTGGCCTGGTTGGGTCTATCTTTGGGCATGCTGTAGGCCCCCTATAGTTATTTTACTCTGTAATTTATGCCATTCATCGGGTCTGTAGTAATAATCTTGTAATAACATTTGGGGTGTTAGTAAAATTGGAAAAAGGGGGTTTATCTTAACACTTGCATTGAAATGGGTAGAAATCCTACCAATAGGTTCTCTACTTTACTCAAAAATGTGTTATTATGCTCAAATATGTTTAGTTGCTAAAGAAATCCTGCCTATAGGTTCTCTATTTTGCTTAAATGTGTTCTGCTTTTACCTGTTAGAAACCATGCCTATAGGATACTAATACCTCAATGTGCATGCTGTATAGGATCCTGTTGATTTGCATGCTACCTAATTTACAAATTTAGATACCATGCCTATAGGATCTAAATTCAGTCCCAATTATGACTATAGAAATCCTGCCTATAGGGTCTAAAATCAGTCTTAGTTATTGTCCTGCTCATTTCTTTCAAGTGCTTTTCGATACTGTACTGATTATCATTATTAGAAACCATGCCTATAGGACTCGATCATGCAGTTCTGAACATATTCCTGTGATTACCATTGTTAGTTATTACATGAATCACCTAGACATCATGCCTATAGGTTTAATATCTTATACGTATAATTAGTAGGCAACTGTGTAGTCTTCTCGAAATTGTATTAAAAATGGCTTTTACATATGAAATTGCCATCTTATTAAAATCCAGAATCACATAGATCCTGCCTATAGGATTCTGCAACCTTAACTCGTTTAAAATCTGCAACTTTCAATGTTAATTAGTCTGCGTGCATTTGTTGTTTATGCGTGGAGGCTAACTTGAGCCCTTAATTGCTTTTATATGAAGTCCAACCTGTTTTGCATGACGATTAGTTTTATCATTTTTGAGTAGCCTAAGTTAAAGTCTAGAACTACCTAAATATAGGTCCAAAGCCTCCTGGACCATAGGCATGGGACGGGTAGTGCACGCATAGGATACGGTTTAGAATCAGCTAGTGCGCTTTAGGTAAAAACTTAAAGATAGTAATCGGGAAGCAGGAGATGATAGTCTGTGCCCGCTGAATAATATGAGTAACACCCCATCTTGAGGGAGTTACAAAGTATTAACTGACTTTCCCCTATAAAATGGACACTAGCCAAACTTGCAAGAAGTTAAACCTAACCTGCATTGGACATGTACATTATTTGCATATCACCATTTTGTATTAAGGAAGAGTATTCTCAAGCTATTGTTTACCTCATAGAGCCATTTCACCTTCTAATGTGTCCTGCGTTCCCCCGGTATCCTCGTTATCTTCAATTTGGAATAGGTAAGGGTATTTAGGATTAATCTCCTCTTCTGCTTCCCATATCATTTCTTCTGTATTCTTGTTCCTCCACAATACTTTGACGGAAGCTACATCCTTTGTTCTCAACTTGCGGACTTGTCGATCTAATATAGCCACTGGCATTTCTTCATATGATAGATTCACCGTAACTTGTACATCTTTGATAGGGACGACCCGAGAATAGTCTCCAATACATTTCCTCAACATAGATACATAGAATACCGGGTGGACAAAGTCCAATTCAGATGGAAATTCTAACTCATAAGCAACCTGTCCAATTCGTCGAAGAATTTTGTACGGCCCGATGTACCTTTCTTCCCAAAACGCATAACTTCCTTCATTGGTGAGATCCTTAGGAAAACCCAATCACCAACCCCAAATTCTAGATCACGATGTCGGACATCGGCATAAGAGTTTTGCCTGCTTTGTGCCGTCCTCAGTCGCTCTTGTAGCACTTTCACCTTATCAATGGCTTGGTGAATCAAATTTGGCCCAAATAATTATGTTTCACCGACTTCGAACCATCCAACTGGTGATCTACATCTCCTCCCGTATAGTGCCTCGTACAAGGCCATTTTAATACTGGAATGGTAGGTATTATTGTAGGCAAATTCTATAAGTGGAAGATGGCCATCCCAATTCCCCTTGAAATCTAGAACACATGCTAGTAGCATAGCTTCAAGTGTGTGAATGGTACGTTCACCCTGTCCGTCAGTCTACGGATGGAATACAGTGCTGAGATTCACTTGTGTTCTTAAACCCTTCCAAAAAGACCTCCAAAAGTTAGCCGTAAATTGAGCTCCTCGGTCTGATATAATAGATACTGGCACACCATGAAGCCTAACAATCTCCTTGATATACAACTTCGCATAATCTCCAGCCGTGTAAGTTGTCTTAACTAGCAAAAAATGGGCACATTTTGTAAGTTGATCAACTATCACCCAGATGGAGTCAAACTTATGATAAGAGCGAGGTAATCCAATAATGAAGTCCATATTAATCACTTCCCATTTCCAGGTCGGAATATCTATGTTCTGAATCAATCATCCGGGTTTCTAATGCTCGATCTTTACTTGTTGACAATTAGGACACAAGGCTATAAATTCTGCAATAGACTTCTTCATGTTATCCCATCAATACATCTCCTTAACATCATGATACATCTTTGTCGAGCTGGGGTGGATGGAATATTGGAACTAATGAATCTCAATCATAATCTTCTCTCGCAACCCTGCCACATTAGGCACACATAATCGGCCCTGGTATCACAGTGCCCCATCTCCTCCGATCTCGAAAGTTGTAATCTTACACTACTGAATGACCTCTCTCAATCGTACTAAGGTAGGATCTTCATATTGCCGTACTTTTACCTCGGCTACCAAAGATGATTCTGCTGTATTCTATACAGTAACACCTCCGTCATCAGAGTCTTAACAATTTGATTATAATGTTGGCTAGCTAGTGAAGCTCTTTAGTCAACCCTTGTCTACTTGCCTCGATCTATACTAAGCTTCGCATTGACTTACGGTTGAGAGCATCTGCCATAACATTGGCTTTACTGGGATGGTATAATATCTCGACATCGTAGTCTTTCAGTAATTCAAGCCACCTATGCTGCCTCAAATTCAACTCTTTCTACTTGAAGATGTATTGTAAAGTCTTGTGATCTGTGTAGATGTCAACATGGACGCCATATAAGTAGTGCCGCCATATCTTCAAAGCATATATTACTGCAACCAATTCCAAATCATGAGTCGGGTAATTCTTTTCATGTTTCTTCAGTTATCTCTATGCATAAGCAATCACCTTCCCATGTTGCATCAATACGCACCCAAACCTATACCTGAGGCATCACAATATACCACATAACCTTCTGTTCCTTCTGGGAGAGCGAGCATTGGTGCGGATGTCAATCGATTCTTTAGGTTCTGAAAACTACGTTCACAAGCGTCAGACTATTGTAACTTGGTAGCTTTCTGTGTTAACTTAGTCAATGGTGTTGATATAGAGGAAAACCCTTCTACAAATTGCCTATAATATCCTACTAGCCCCAGGAACCTGCGGACTTCTGACGGTGTTGTAGGTCTCGGCCAATTCTTCACTACATCGATCTTCTGAGTGTCGACACTAATACCCTCGTCAGATATCACATGGCCAAGGAATACTACTGAGTTTAGCCAGAATTCACATTTGGAGAGCTTAGCACATAACTTGAAATCCTGAAGGGTCTGTACTACAATCTGCAAGTGGCCCGCATGTTCCGCCTCTGAATGAGAATACACCAGAATGTCATCAATGAATATGATCATGAACACATCAAGATAGGGGCTGAATACACTATTCATGAGATCCATAAAAGCTGCTGGGGCATTTGTTAGCCCGAACGACATCACCAAGAACTCAAAGTGCTCATATCTTGTCCGGAAGGCCATCTTTGGAATACCCTTCTACTTAACCCTCACCTAATGATACCCTGAATGTAAGTCAATCTTGGAGAAATAATTTGCACCCTGGAGTTTGTCAAATAGGTTTTCAATCCTTTGGAAGTGGATATTTTTTCCTTGTAGTAACCTTATTCAACTGTCGATAATCGATACACATCCTTAACGACCCGTCTTTCTTCTGCACGAACAAGACTGGAGCACCCCAACGTAAAGTGCAAGGCCTAATGAAGCCCTTATCCAGCAAGTCCTTCAACGGCGCCTTCAACTCTCGCAACTCTTCCGGGGCCATCATGTATGGAGGGATAGAGATCAGTTGAGTGTCAGGCAACACATCAATGCTAAACTCAATCTCCCTTTCAGGAGGAAGGCCTGGGAGTTCATCTGGGAAAACGTCTGGAAATTCATTGACCACGGGGATTGATTGTAGAGTAGGCGGCTTAGCCACTGCATCCCTAATGCGAATGAGATGATAAATGTAACCTTTTGAGATCATCTTCCTTGCCTTAAGGTAGGAAATAACCCTACCTTTCGGCGTAGCATTGTTCCCCTTCCATTTAGTGACCGGTTCACCGGGAAACTGAAACCTAACCATCTTCGTACAGCAACCAACATTTGCATAGCAGGAGGCCAACCAGTCCATTCCCATTATTACATTGAAATCAACCATTTCTAACTCAAATAAATTTGCCGACGTTTGAAGACTACAAATCATCACTCTGCAACCTCTATATACCCTTCTAGAAATCACAGAATTTCCTATCGGAGTAGATACAGCAAGTGGTTTACTTATCAATTCAGGTTCAATGCCAAACTTATTAGCCACAAAGGGTGTAACATATGATAATGTAGATCTTGGATCAAAATCAACGCATATACATCATAAGAAAACAAGGACAATATACCTGTAACAACATCCGGAGATGACTCGAGATCCTATCGACCTACTAGAGCATAGGTTCAATTTTGAGTACCACTCAAACTCGACTCTACACCTCTACCTCTACCACGACCTGTCAACTGCTAAAAACCCCGTGATGGAGGTCGAACTGATAAGGAAGAACCAAAAATAGATCCAGTCGGCTAAGCCATACCACCATCTCCTCTGCTAGGACAATCCCGCATCATATGGCCAGGCTGTCGGCATGAATAGCATGCATCAAAACCTCGACGGCATAGTCCAAAGTGGGCCTTGCCGCACTAATCACAACGAGGTGTTGGAGGTCTCGTCTAACTAGTATCCCTATGATATTGTGAGCGTGATGCCCGCGAACTCTGACCTGGACCAGAATAGGTAAATCAGTCATACTGAGGCCTCTAAAACTGTGGAGGAGCGCTAGCTATAGGTGGCGCCGAACTCTTTGAAGACTGGGGCCTGATACTACCTCTGAAGTCATCAAAATACCCTGCAAATATCGTTCTCTTATACTGGCCCCTATCCTGCTCCCTATCTTCCATTTACTGGTGCTTACAATCCTATAGTGTCTAGGCATAAGGCTCAATGCGGGAAATATCCATGCCCTCCACCAAGGAGGTTGTCGTGCACTCATTTATCAGATGTGGTCACAACCCGTTCATGAACAGGTGTACCCTATCGCTCATCTCGGCCACCATATAGGGAGCATACCTTGCTAAAGAATCAAACTACATACTATACTCTCGCATACTCATATTACCTTGTCGAAGGTTCAAGAACTTATCAGCTCTAGCTCGTCGTGTCTCAACTGGCAAGTAGTGACGAAGAAAGGCCTCAGAAAATTCCTTCCACACAGCTAGAGGAGCGTTCGGACCCCTGGATCTCTCCCAACTATCATACCAGAAAAGCTAAATCCTGTAACCAATAAGAAGCCAACTCTACTGCCTCAGTATCATTAGCGTGCATAACCCGCAGTGTACGATGAACCTGATTAATAAAAGTATGCGAGTCCTCCTTGGGGTCTAATCCGATAAACACTGGAGGGTATAAATTAACAAAATCACAAACTTTCGCACTAATCGATTTATCAGCAACACGGGTATTGTACCTCTGAGCCTGAGCAGCTACCAGTCTAGTCAACAACTGCATCGCACTGCGCATATCATGGTCTGTAGTTCCAGACAGAGGAACTGGAGGTACTGGTCCCTCCTAATATCCTCTGGAGGATACGGAGTAGATGAGGTGTGAGATGACATCTCACTCTGAGCCTCGCTATGGCCTGCTCTGGCTGGGGTCACCTGACTGGTACACTCTCCCACAACTATATCGATCCATGTACTAATTGCTTGCTTCCTAGTCGAAGGAATCGCTCAAAGAAAATAAGGTGAACATTAGATATGAACACTTACGACTCAACTTTATGCACGATCTAGATTCAGGAAAAAGGTAACAATCCTAGATGTCATGTAGCCTCCTTATTATAAATGTGGCGCGCAACACATCCATAATCAAGACTCTACTAGACACGACTCATAGACAACCCCTAGGACAGACTTGCTCTGATACCAAGTTTGTCACGACCCAAACTGGAGGGTCATGACTAGCACCAGGACCATACTTGTCGAGCACCAACGTAACTTTTATCTAACCTTTCTTATTATCTTTAAGGGCCGACGAGATCAATAAAAATGGTAGACATGAATCATGAACAACCAACAATGATAGATAATGGCATGAACATACATAGTATGGGACAACAAGACTATCATGAAACTATATATAAGGTACGAGCTGCCAAGCTGCCATGAGAGACTATACAACAAAAATTAGCCGACAAGGCAATCAAAACTATACATGAATCGACACCTGTCTATGAGCCTCTAAAGAAACATAAGTGCTGCAACATTGCTGGAACAGAGCCCCGACATACCCGTAATGTCTATAACAAAAGTGTATACCAAGACCACGGTAAGTCCGGAGAAGGGATCTCACCAATAAGCGCTGAAACTGGGCAGCCTACTGTGGTGTGGGAGCTTTGGGTACCTGTCTATCAGGACCTGCAGCACGACATGTAGCATCTACAAATAAAAGGGACGTCAATACGAATAAAATACTGAGTATGTAAGGCAGGAAAGCATAAATAAGAACAGTAATGTAAACAGGGATAGAGAATATACTATATGTAACATCTGAGTACCCCTGAGGGATACTGACATGAAATACATGATACACATATATATACATAAACTTTTAAAACATATGCCTCTGTGGGCATCATCATCATCATATCGTACCCGGCCATAATAGACTCGGCAAAAATATACCCGGCCATTATAAGGCTCGGTAGAATCGTACCCAGCCACGTGGAGCTCGATAAAATCCAACTAATCAGTGGTTGCACAATAGGTGTCGTACCTGACCGACTATAGCACGGCTCGGTAGAACAAGATAGGTACATATGTATAATGCATATTGGTCTCATTGGAATCACCTTCTGAATCTTTCAAAGTGATGTAAGGTCGGTAACCTCCGTACACGTTATTAGGACTAACTCTTCATCATGGATCGCATAAGAATCAGGAAGTACCAACAACATTGATAACATAAGAATAAAAGAAGTAACATGAACATCAATCGTTCCATAAGAAGGGAAACAATGTAATTACTGCTAGTTTCTAAGAGTGGAGTATCTTTGGAAGCTCGTTCATTACATTATGCACAATCGGAGTCGTGCAAAAAAAGGAAAAGTAGCCTCACATACCTTGTATATATTGACCAACCTCAAGCTATGGAAATGTCACGACTCCTTAGTCTACAATAAGAGAAATGACACTATTGTTATCGTTTAAGCGTCGTAACTATTATGTACCGACCGCAACCTATTTTACGATAAAACGGACAGCACCTACCCTATTTATATGACTTCCCACAAGTTAAAACAGTCACCAAACAGTCCAAACAACATCAATAATAGTCATATTAAGCCTCCCAAAACAGTCCACCAACCAACAACATTACTAACAAGCCTTTCGATAGATAACTCATAAGTTCTAGCTTCAACGACTTAGCCTCAACTTGGATAATCTTAAATACATGTAGGGTAAGAGGTTCCTTACCGTTAAACAGAAAGAACAACTCCAATTTTACCTTAATTGACTATGAAATATCCTACCAATGCCGCCACAAGAACAAGGAAGCGAAACTAGCAATCAATTAGGGTTTTTCGGCACTAGAATCACTTTAGAAGATTTGAAATCACCTAGGGTTGATATTAAATACTTGAGGGTGCATTTTACAGAACATAAAAGACTTAAAACAACCTCCCACACGAGCTGGAACAACACAAAAATCAGCAACAACAAGAAGAACAAGAAACTTACTAGCGCCACGGGATTCCCGACACTTAATTTGTGTTATTTGCCCTTTGTTTGGGTCATTATGAGAGAACCTTGAGAGAGTGTTTTTAGGGTTCTAGGGTCTGAAGATACTGAAAAATAATGACTTAAAATGGGGTTGAGGCATCTTATATATATCCATATCTCAACCGCCTATGTGGGTCTCATAGAGAGCTGTTTGGCGTAGTCTCCCAAAAATACAACTATCTCTCTACTCTAAGATCGTATCGACAAAAGGTTTAATGCGTTGGAAACTAGACTCATATATATTCAATTTGGTGGGTAGATCACCCCATAATTCCAATTAAATTATGATAAAAGCTTAGTAACATTTGACCTAAAGTTTAAGTAAAATTATAAACGAAAAATGCGAAAACTTTTGTCGACTTTTGCTTCATCACTCGTTTGATTTCAGGACTTGTGATATGGATATTATATGATTCAAATACCTTAAAACAAGACCTCTTGAGAATATTAAGAACCTCTAGTTTTACCCGAAAATACGGGTTACAACATCCTTGATTCATTTAACTTCTAATACTTGTTAACCAGTCATATACACCATTGTATCGTTTGAGAGCAATAGAATTAACTTCTTATCATCTCAAAGATAATCTCTTCTCGGATTTACGTCGACCAACTTACGGCGTGAACTAACATACGCGAATATGGGTTGTAACAAGTTGGTTAGCAAAGTTCTAAGAATCCTTCCAGTTTCATGGGAATAAAAAGTCACTGCAATCTAGGAAGCCAAAGAATTGGACAAAATCTCACTCGATGAGTTGGTTGGAAACTTAAGAACTCGTGAAATGAGAAAGATAGAACTACGCAAGGAAGAACCAAAGAAGGATAAGGCGTTGGTTCTTAAAGCTGCCGCGCCCCTTTTTTCCTTGCGGAGTCCGGGTTTCGACATTCATAGGGAACAACTCATTTACTTTTGGGAATTGGGTATTCAAATTTGAAGAGTCGCCACCTAACGGATTAAGGTGCGTTAGGGTACGTAGAGCAGATAACTCATAGAACCGGTTTGCATTAACAGAGACTTGCGTATGGGCTCGAAATAACCTTGAGCGGAAGGTGTTAGGCACCCCTCGCGGTCCACAATGGTGAGTCCCGGCCGAACTCAAATTATGTAAATTAGTCATTAAAGAAACAAAGCACATAAACACATAAAGTTTATTTAAACGGGGTAAAGGGGGTCCTAGGTTTGTTGGCCTATATGATCACATCTGTACAATACCCGGTAAGCCTTCCTCAAATAGAGGGGTTCCACGTGGCATTAACGCACAGGTCATCATATCCTTTACTACCCAATTACCCTCCCCTTGGCCATAGACTAAAGCATTCTAACAACCTTAAGATGTATCCTATGCGTGCATTACCCGTCCCTTTATTTATATCGTCCTGGAGGTATTTACGACTTCTAGTTAAGGTGGGTCTAGACTCTCCTACAGTAATTAAAAGGAGAAAACTCTAGGCGACAAACAAAACACGTAGGACTGGACCAAAGATAGAACAGTTAAAAGGCTCACATTTTACCTCCACAAATAGAGCAAGTAAGTGCACATCTCAAACATCAAATTTCAGATGTTTCAGAGAGGTCCTAGAATAGGATATCGAAGTGAGCATGACAAGCAGAGAATATGTAGCATTGAGTTAAGGCAAAGCGTTAAAGACCTAATCAGTTTGCCTACTGATTTTAGAATCTGTTGAATCTGGGCAGTTCACGAATAAGCACAGCATAGTTTCCAATTTTTATGAGATTTTAGTTACCTACAGGCTTGCCTAGGCAGAGATACCCTATAAACATGCTGTCTAAAATGTAATCAGGATCAATTTAAAACAAACGTTTTGAACTTATTAAGTCCTATAGGCATGCTGGTCTAGGTGCTGAGCATTACAGAGCTGGTTTACATACATTTAATCCTAGAACATGATATCTAGGTGTTAGGATTGCTTTTAAATAGGATAGTTACTGCTTTATGTGATGTAGACATGGTTTTAAAGTGAATGCAATAACAGTCCTAAAGCAGGATCTCTAATGCACCTAACGAATGGACGTTTTTGTTAAGCAGGATTATAGCAGTAATTTAATAATAGAATTTCTAGGTGATCATGATTATGCAGAAGCAGAATTTCATAACAAATGAGGTGATGAGCCTATAACATGTTTTCTAGTATGCCAAACAATCCTAAAAGCATGGTTTCTAAAGCAAGTAAACATAATAAACCTAAGGCATGATTTCTAATGCAAGTAAACATAACAGACCTAAGGCATGATTTCTAATACAAGTAAGCATAGTAAACCTAAAGGCATGATTTCTAATGTAAGTAAGCATAGTAAACCTAAAGGCATGATTTCTACCCGATTTCCCTCACAAAAATCATATAAGAATCCACTTCCCTTTTACTAATTTTCCCAATATCTGTTTACAAGGATTATTATTACAGACCATAAATGAATTAAATAATGAATAAAAGCTATACTATAGGGAGCCTGAAATAGGCCCAAAGTGAACCTGGAAATACCAGGCCTTCAAATAGTCCTAGATGCCATATTCTCATGATGTCCAATAAGGGTATCCTGGTGCGTCAAAGTTCCCAAGGGCCTTAGGGACCCCGGAAAATTCTCACACTAAGATCCTTTTAAATAGAAGAGTAGTTATGTGCAGTGTGGAAGGGCCAACCCCAGTGTGCCAGAGTTCGGAGAAATCTTGTGGATTCCTAGGCAGTACACACACTGGAGGGGCAGAACTTAAGTAATCTAAGAGTAGAAGTGAGAGTGCTTGACATAGTTGATTTTTTTTTTAAATAGTATAGAGGTAAAATCTTTAGGAGTGAAAATACTTTAGGAGTAGAAATAGTTTGGAGAAACATATTAGGAGTGAAAAACATGTTGAAAACCTTTTGAGGGAAAGGAAGGTTCAGCAAACAACATCATAGTCACAAAAGCATCACATTGCCCAGTTTCAACTTCACTTTGTCAATCAGTTCTAGATGTACAAACAGTTACACAAAAGGGAGCAGGGGTTGGGAACACAAGACACTTGAAACAGGAGCACATAAGAAGAAGGGTGAAGGCAGTCATGTTAGTTAATAGAGCAGGCAGGAATACTGATTTAAGGTCTAAATTATAATTATACTTAGTGATAAGCATGCTATTTAAGAACACACAAGACTTAAGCACTGCAATAAATATGTTGGCTAAACACAGTGAGACATAAGTCTGGATACAGAGGCAATCATGCTGGAGAATACAGGAAGAACCACAAAGATTCAATCACGCAAAGTAGCCATACTAGTTGGGGTCCTCAAGTAGTCATGCCAATTGAAATACAAACAAGTCATGGATTCAACAGAAGTAAAGCAACAGACAAGAAAGCACATAGGTTTAAGCTTGATAAAATGATGAATGGCATTAGTAATGGAAACATACCAGTTAAAGATAGCAAAAGCAGAAAGTAAAGTGAGCAGGATTCCACAGTCTAGACTTGGCTTTCAGGCGGCTAGACAAGCAATGAGCACAAGTAGCAAAAAGAGAGATGAGAGAAAGTTTGTGTGTGTGTGTGTTTTTTGAACTACCGTTCGTGTCCTTGAGAGGTAGAACAAGAGTGTATATATAGGATTCGAATAGTGTAAGTGAATAAGGCAAGGTAGCTAAATTTTGTAAATAAGGTAAGGGAAGTAATCAAATAATCAATCAAGCTTGATAGGGATAGAAAATTAGGGGATTGTACCCATAAATAACTCTGATTGAGTTTCAAATAAGGCAAGAAGCGGGTTTAACAACCAATTAGGGTTGGAACCCATAAATCAAGCAATCAATCACACGAATAAGGCAATCAGAGGTAACTAGAGACCAATCAAGGGTCAATCAACCCATAAATAGGCAAGTGACGCCAATTAGGAACCTCTAGGTTAAGGAAAGCAAGTAGAAATCAGTAAATTATTTCAGCAAACAATGAAACCCTAAATAATTTAGCTATTCATTCAATTATTCAAACAATAACGGACAAAAATGTTGAAATCAAACAATGAACAGCCAAGCGATCAAGCCTGAAACATAGTCATTATAGAAAGATTAAACAAACATGAGAAATTTCATAAAACCCTTCGCAAAAATAGACGAAGCAGAAATCCTAATTTTGAAAAATACTTAGAGTTGATTAATAGTAGGGAATCAGAAAATCCTTAAGAAAAACGGTCATGGAAACTTGAAAACACTTCAGATACACAGAGATTCGACCAACAAATAACGAGAAAACCAAACCCTAGTATAACAAAGTGTTTAAAAATCGATTAACAGTAAAGAAATAAGAGAACTTTTAAAGAAAAGTTGTTGACGGACTCAGAATCGCTTTAGATCTACAAAGATCTGGATGGATTCATGTCCAAAATTACGGGTTTGAAGAAAAGGGAAAAAGGTAAAGATAATCTGGCCTTGAACCAGAGATTTGAACCACAAACGTCGAGATAGTAACACTCACAGACCATAGGCAGACCCTCGAAGAGTCTTGAACAAGATCTGGCTAGATTTCTTCGAGATCTTCCATGAAATAACAAAATTGGGCAACCAGGTGAAGTAGGAGACCAGTAGGAGTCTCAAACAGCCATAGAAATCCATGGAACGGGTCGAAGACATTAGGGCTGGTTTTGGGTGGCGGCGGCTAGGGTTAGAGTTTGGTCTCAGAGAGAACTAGAGAAGAGAGGGTTTAAGGGGCGGCGGGTGTAGACAAATGAATTAGGGTTAGGGGTCATTGGAGATAAAAAAGGAAAGGGGTAATGGTGGCCTTTGATCTCTGTGATCAACGTCGAGGATTAAGAGGGTTTGAAGCCGGGTAGAGGTCATAGGTTTGGGCTGGGGTGGATTTGGGCTTGATTTTGATTTAATTGGGGTTGGGGGAATCGAAATTGGACTGTTTAATTAGGCTAGGTCCGAAAATAAAAAGGGCCATTTATTAAATACCCATTTAATTGATAAAAAATAATTTTAAAAATAATTAATAGATTACCAAAAGTGATTTTCATACCTAGAAATATTTTAAAAATAATTACCTAGTATTTAAAAATATAAAAGGCTATTTTCTGGTAAAGTAATTTAATAATGCATGCATGGGCCATAATTACAAAGCTATTGCAATTGTAACCCCAAAAGTGCAAATGTGGCTATTTGTGCCATAATTAAAACTTAGTGCAAATGTAAATGATAAAATTAAACCAAAAAATTATTATAAAAATTATTTGTGGTGTAATTAGTAATTGTTTGCATAAATAAAATACTGGAGTAATTAATTAAAACCCTTAAAAATGCAGAAAATTATGAAAAAATATTAATTGATGCTAATGCATGGTTTTGGAGGTATATATGCATCTTTTTTAAAATGTTATAGGGAAAAATTGTGTATCAACAGCTGTCCCTCTTTACCCGAGAAGGATGAAAGAATTTTTGGGTAAAGAAATGATGGTCAATTTTGACCGATTGGGATGTTTTAAAAAATAGAGGCCGAACCCTGGTATCTGGGCTGCCTACATATCTCTGGCTTTACAGGAATCAGGCCATGTGTAGTTCTGGATTAATCGGTGGAATATACCGATGAAGTCATCACAAGAACGGACACGAGACTTTGGAATGGGTGGAAAGATGGTTATGGTGAACGGTCAGATTTGAGATAATTTGAAAGAACTGGAGCGGGATTGCTCCTGTTGGGGTAGTGGTTGCTTGTCGGGTCACCTGCAAGTGAAGAGATACTACAAGTATATATTTGTGCGGAAATTTAAACATGATGCAGATTCCCTTCAGACCATGAGAATTGTTTTTGGACGCTTGAAGATGACGTCCTTAGACCATGATGTCCTGGGCTATGAATTGTTCGGTGGGGGATTCGCAGGCCATGAAATGATGTTCTCGGGCCATGAAAATGGTGCCTCCGAACCATAACGCCTTTGAATAATGATATGAAAATTTGAGAGATCCTCAGGCCATGGCATGGTGTCTTCTGGCTATGAGGATGATGCCTTTGGACAATGACGCCTTTGGACAAGTTGGCGATATTTCAGCCCATGAGATGCAATAACATGATGCTAAAAATAACAAGACAAGGCTTAGTCTTGTGAGGTTGAGGGCAGAGCTTCGCCCGAAAGAGGAGCAAATAGATAGTGCCGGAGAGACAGTGCTTAGTCTCGGCAGATAAAGGCGATGATTGACCTTATGTGAATAGGAGGCAGAGCTTAACCTCATGCAAGATTCGGGATAGGGCTTAGTCCCATGCAAGATTCGGGACAAGGCTTAGTCTCATGCAAATGGAAGGCAGTGCTTAGCCTTATGCAAAATGGAGGCAGGGCTTAGCCTCATGCAGATATGGAGGCAGGGCTTAGCCTCATGCAGATATGGAGGCAGGGCTTAGCCTCATGCAAGATTTGGGACAGGGCTTAGTCCCATGCAAATGGAAGGCAGAGCTTAGCCTTATGCAAAAATTAAGGCAAGGCTTAGCCTCATGCAGGATTCGGGACAGGGCTTAGTCCCATGCAAATGGAAGGCAGAGCTTAGCCTTATGCAAAAATTAAGGCAAGGCTTAGCCTCATGCAGGATTCGGGACAGGGCTTAGTCCCATGCAAATGGAAGGTAGTGCTTAGCCTTATGCAAAATGGAGGCAGGGCTTAGCCTCATGCAGATGTGGAGGCAGGGCTTAGCCTCATGCAGATTCGGGATAGGGCTTAGTCCCATGCAAACGGAAGGCAATGCTTAGCCTTATGCAAAATGGAGGCAGGGCTTAGCATCATGCAGATGAGGATGCAGGGCTTAGCCTCATGCAGATTCAGGACAGGGCTTAGTCCCATGCAAACAAAAGGCAGTGCTTAGCCTTATGCAAAATGGAGGCAGGGCTTAGCCTCATGCAGATGTGGAGGCAGGGCTTAGCCTCATGCAGATTCGGGACAGGACTTAGTCCCATGCAAATGGAAGGCAGTGCTTAGCCTTATGCAAAATGGAGGCAGGGATTAGCCTCATGCAAAATGGAGGCAGGGCTTAGCCTCATGCAGGATTCGGGATAGGGCTTAGTCCCATGCAAATGGAAGGCAGAACTTAGCCTTATGCAGATATGGAGGCAGGGCTTAGCCTCATGCAGATGGAGACAGAGCTGTCTCATGCAGGATTCGGGACAAGGCTTTCTCCCATGCAAAAATAAAACAGCATGTGATAGTAGAGTTTTCTTAGCTGATAATAGATTTCAGTATAACAGTAGTTATGAAGATTGTGACTTGGAAGCATGTATATTCTTCACTCCTGCATCCAAAGAAAAATCGTGAGTTCTGTAAAGGGGGAGGTCGGTTCGTGCCTCCGTCGGCTTGCTTGGCTTGCTTCGCTTGGTCCGAAGGTCCTGTTCAAATCATTGGGGGTAGCATTTGCTAAACAGAGTCATTTTACAAGCAAGCATGCATAGTTTCAAAGACGTAATAAAAATATATTATTTTAGAAATTGGTTAGATGAACCAGTGACTGTGACACGATCCGAGACATCGCAACCTCTCATGCTATAGAATTTTGAGGGTCCTCATCAAAATTCTGCCCCAGTTAGATGGACATACCTGACTGCTGCACATGCTCCGATCGGCTGAAATTGCTTCGAAATTTTGAGGTTCCTCCTCAAAATTTTGCCCCAGTTTCTAATTGATTTCTGACTTTCTGGCATATGATGGCGTTGGCTGGACTTGCTCCGGAATTTAGAGGGTCCTCCTCAAAATTTTGCCCCAATTACTGGTTCTGGGGGGGAATGAAAATTTTATTATGATATGACCAAACCCACAGGGCTGCCTACGTATCCCCTCTTAAACGGGAATCAGGTCAAGCGTAGTTCAATTTATATCGTTTTGTGAAAACATAAATAGTTACACATAGTATCGTTTGACTGCATCTTAGTTGATCGGTTTTGGCCAGATTTCTCCGTTCATTTCTGCAAGTATGAGGGCTCCTCCTGTCAATACTCTATGAACCATGTAAGGGCCTTGCCAGTTGGGAGAGAATTTCCCTTTGGCTTCATCTTGATGCGGGAAGATCTTCTTCAACACCAGTTGCCCCGGTGTGAACTGTCTCTGCTTGACTCTCTTGTTGAAGACTATGGACATCCTGTTCTGATAGAGTTTCCTATGACACACTGCATTCATCCTTTTGCCATCTATGAGGGCTAGCTACTCATAACGGCTCCTTATCCATTCTGCGTCACTGAGCTCAGCTTCTTGTATGATTCTCAAGGAAGGGATCTCCACTTCAGCGGGAATAACAGCTTCAGTACCATAAACCAGTAAGTAGGGAGTTGCCCCGGTTGATGTGCGGACAGTGGTACGGTACCCCAATAAAGCGAATGGCAGCTTCTCGTGCCATTATTTGTGATTTTCTACCATCTTTCTCAGTATCTTCTTGATATTCTTGTTAGCGGCTTCTACAGCTCCGTTCATCTGAGGTCTATAGGCTGTGGAATTCTTGTGCTTGATTTTGAAAGTCTCACACATGGTCTTCATCAGATCACTATTGATATTGGAGGCATTTTCAGTGATGATAGATTTTGGAACTCCGAACCAGCAAACAATCCGGTCGCGGACAAAATCTGCTACGACCTTCTTAGTTACTGCCTTGTAAGATGCTGCTTCGACCCGTTTGGTGAAGTAATCAATAGCTACCAAGATGAACCGATGCCCATTTGAGGCGGTGGGCTCGATTGGACCAATGACATCCATTCCCCAGGCGGCGAATGGCCAAGGCGAGCTTGTTGCATGGAGCTCATTTGGCGGCACTTTTATCATATCGGCATGTACTTGACATTGGTAGCATTTTCGGACATACTGGATGCAATCTGTCTCCACGGTCATCTAGAAATAACCGGCCCTAAGTATCTTCTTGGCCAAGACAAAACCATTCATATGTGGGCCGCAAGTCCCTGCATGTATCTCCTCAAGTAGCTTAGAAGCTTCTTTTGCGTCGACACACCTTAGCAATACCAAATCAGGAGTTCTTCTGTACAAGGTTCCTCTGCTGTGGAAGAAGTTATTGGACAACCTCCGAAGCGTACGTTTTTTAGTATGATTTGCATGCTCCGGATATTCTCCTTTTGCCAAATATTCTTTGATATCATGAAACCAAGGCTTCCCGTCTGTTTCTTCATCAACATGGGCACAATACGCCGGCTGGCTATGGATTCTTACTGGGATAGGATTGATGAAGTTCTTGTTGGGATGCTGTATCATGGATGACAAAGTGGCCAATGCATCGGCAAACTCGTTCTGAATCCTAGGAACATGCCAAAACTCTGTCATCGTGAACCTCTTTCTCAATTCCCGCACACGGTGCAGATATGGCAATATCTTGGAATTCTTGGTGGCACATTCTCCTTGTACCTGGTGTACAAGCAAATCTGAATCATCGATTACCAGCAGCTCCTGAATATTCATGTCAATGGCCATATTGAGCTCTAGTATACAGGCTTCATACTCTGCCATGTTGTTGGTGCAGGGAAATCTGAGTTCAGCAGATATCGGATAATGCTGGCCAGTTTCCGATACCAAGATGGCTCCAATGCCGACTCCCTTGAAATTGGCCGCTCCATCAAAGAACACTCTCCAACCGTCGTAGGATTCAGCAATGTCTTCTCCTATGAATAGCACTTCTTCATCGGGAAAATACGTTTTTAGGGGTTCGTATTCTCCTTCCGGGGTTCGTATTCTCCTTACACGGGATTCTCAACAAGATGATCTGTCAGTGCCTGTCCCTTGACTGCTTTCTGAGTCACACAAACAATGTCGAACTCGCTCAACAAGATTTGCCACTTAGCCAGCTTGCTAGTGGGCATGGATTTCTGAAAGATATATTTCAAAGGATCCATCCTTGATATGAGGTATGTTGTGTAAGCATAGAAGTAATGCCTCAACTTCTGAGCTATCCAAGTCGGAGCGCAGTAGGTACGTTCCACTAGAGAGTACCGCGCTTCATATGGAGTGAACTTCTTACTCAGGTAATAGATAGCTTGTTCCTTTCTCCCTGTCTCGTCGTGCTGCCTCAGAATGCAGTCGAAGGCTCCATCTAGCACTGCAAGGTAGAGTAGCAAGGGTCTACCTGGCTCTGGCGGGACCAAGACTGGTGGTGTTGATAAGTACTACTTGATCTTGCCGAAAGCCTTTTGATAATCTTCAGTCCAACTAGTTGCAGCATCTTTCTTCAACATCTTGAAAATCGGTTCACATATAACTGTGGACTGGGCTATGAACCGGCTGATGTAGTTTAGCCGTCCTAGAAAATTCATTACGTCTTTCTTACTCCTTGGCGGTGGTAGCTCCTGGATGGCTTTGACTTTTGATGGATCTAATTCTATCCCTCGGCGGCTGACGATGAACCCGAGTAACTTTCCAGCAGGAACCCCGAATGCACTTTTTGCGGGGTTTAGTTTCAGGTTGTATTTCTGCAATATGTCGAAAAACTTCCTCAAATCGGCTATATGATCCGTGGCTTTCTTGGATTTGATGATGATGTCGTCCACATATACTTCGATCTCCCTATGTATCATGTCGTGAAAAATGGTAGTCATAGCCCTCATGTAGGTGGCCCCAGCATTCTTTAGACCGAATGACATCATCTTAAAACAGTATACTCCCCATGGTGTAATGAAAGTTGTTTTCTCAGCGTCCTCTTCGTCCATCCAGATCTGATGGTAACTGGCAAAACAATCCACAAATGACTGGAGCTCATGCTTGACACAGTTATCGATTAGGATGTGTATGTTTGGAAGCGGGAAATCATCCTTTGGGCTGGCCCTGTTGAGATCCCGATAATGAACACAGACCCTGACCTTCCCATCCTTCTTTGGAACTGGCACGACGTTGGCTAGCCAAGTTGGGTATTCAACCACCCTGAGGACCTTGACCTTGATTTGCTTAGTAACCTCCTCCTTGATTTTCAAACTCATGTCGGGCTTGAACTTCCTGAGTTTCTGTTTTACTGGTGGACATGCTGGGTTTGTGGGCAACTTGTGAGTCACAACGGATGTACTTAACCCGGTCATATCATCGTATGACCATGCGAAGATGTCCTCATACCCTTTCAAGAACTGTGTGTACTCTTCTTTTTCTGATGGCGACAAGTGGATGCTGATGCGGGTTTCCTTGACAATTTCAGAGTCTCCCAAGTTGATTATCTGTTTCATCCAGATTGGACTTAGGCTTGTTCTCAAAGTCTTCTACTTCTCTGACAATTTCCTCGGGTATGACATCTTCTTCTTCCGAATCACTATCCTTTTGTTGCGTCGTCTCATTACATGTCACAGTTGTTGGTTCATCGAAACAAGAAATGGTAATGCTGTATAGATAAAGATATGAGAGAAAAAATGGTAATAATAAATATTGATTCATTGAAGCATAAGAGCGATTTTCGATAATTTAAACAATGTTTCGGAACATTGGAAATATTATTTAAAACCAAATGCCAAAAAGGGAAATCATTTTTCTTAGAAAATAAACAAAACAATGTTGTTCAGCCTTGCTACCCCGGGACTCGTCGGGCCCTGGATGGTCTGACAGTCCAATTCTTGAGGAATAATCCTCTCTCCACAGCTCAGATGGTAGGGCCTTCCTCCTCCTCCTCCTCAACAATTACACAACAGTCCAGGTCATCATCCTCCAAGAACAGGTTCCTTAAGGCAGCCAGTGCTTCTTCCTCCTCTGATCCCCATATGATGTCGGCCTGTTAGAAGGTCTGATTCAAGTGCGGTATAGGCTGCTTCAATGGATTGTACGTACCTCACCATGGTGGTGACCAGTCATTGTATTCTTGCCAGGTGTATTGATATTTGTGAGGCCCGTGAAAGATTTTTACTCTAAACTCGAGAGCTCGTAGTGCTATGTTAGGAATACGTGTTGGAAATTTGTAAAATTCTTCGCGGCGAGCTTGCTCACCGCGGTTCGGACCCTTTGGACTGATCTATGCATTAAAAAGTCAAGGAATTATGTTTACCAGAAAAGTGCGATTCTGCGGTCGAGAATGCGGTCGCATAACAGCTATGCGGACCGCATAGTCGCCGCAGAATGAAGCAGTGTGTTTGTCAATTTGAGGTCAACTATGCGGCCAATTATGCGATCACATAATCAATATGCGGGCCGTATAGTCGTCGCATAATCCCCTTGGGATTTTGTAAGGGGCAGTTCAGTGGTGCATTATGCGACCGCAGAACGGGTATGCGAACCGCATTTCTGCTGCATACCCAGGAAGTTCTTCCAGGTTCTTGGGACTATTTTTGCGGTCCATTTTGCAGGCCGCATGTCAGGAATGCGATCGCATATGCGATCGCAGATTTTGCTGGGGCCCCTATTTTCTAACTTTTAAAGCCCGACCCCATTCCATTAAAAACATCCCCTAGACCCCTTTTTTATGCAATTTTTCCTGAGAATAGAGTGAGAGAGGAAGTCCTAGATAGAGAGAGGGTGGTCTTCACCAAGTCCCCATTTGATCATTGCCCAAGCCCTTGAAGATTATCGAGTAAATCGGCTAGTTTTTCATCCTAAGAGGTAAGAACTTGTGCCCTAATCTATAAATTCAAAATTTTATCTAAAAATGAGTAATCAAGGGTGGCTTCATGGATATGGGAATTAACTATCTTGCATGCATGAGGGTCAATGAGGTATGGGAAGATTGTGAGTTAAAAAGATGGTAATTGGGGTAGAGAGTGATAAAAATCTCTCACAAAAGGGTCCAAAAACCACAATGTACACCTAGTGCTTGACAATATGCTCAAATGAGCTAGAATATTAGTCGTATCTCTAATTCTTGGCTTAATTCGTGGTTCTCATAAAAATAGATCGAAGTTGCTAGGGAATTCCGGGATTTATTGTAAGGATTTAAGGGAGCCTCCATTAAGGTATGTATCGCTAACCCTTTTCTTTTTAGTGTTGAATTCTTAGTGTTCGAATGGTTGGCTTGAGTTCCAAATTGATCATACTTGATGAATTGCATTGATGTGTTGGGTGACGGACTCTCGTCCCAAATTGTTCTATGTGTTTATTTTGAAATCATGATAATTGAAAGGGTGACCATGTTCTTCAAGTGTTCGTTATGTTCTCATGTGTGTGCATGCCTTGTATGATAGCCCTTATCAAATGGATGATTGAATTACATGAACGAATTAATAAAGGGAAGACTTGTGTTGTATTGATGTATCCAAGTGCCAAGAAACAAATAAATGAAAAGAGGTGTTGTACCATGTGTTGGAAAAAGATGGAAGGAACTGCGAACTAAGGAGTAACTAAAAGAAGTTATGTCCCAAGTGAGATGTCTTAGCCGATCGGGCCGAGATCGGACGCCATGCTGTACACATGGTGGCATTTATATTGGATTCCGGAATATTATTGTGAACATGGATATGTCTTGCTTGGGATGGCTTAGCCAGTCGGGCCAAGACCGGACTCCATGTAAAAACCCCACTGTGGCATTATATTTTAAGATGTGGTATTTGGCACTAAAGAACATTAACCTAAAGGAACGGAAAAGACTTAACCAGAATCATGTGAACCCTATTTGATGCTCCTCCTTGTAATCCTGTGATGTGCTTGTTGGTGATATAACTATCTTCTATTTGTTCACTGTTCATCCTATTAAGAATTGTGTTTGCGTTATATACTAGTACTATTCGACAGTACTAACGTCCCTTTTGCCGGGGGTGCTACATCTTTGAATGGATGTAGGTGGTTCCGTTGCTGATAGTGCGGAGATAGTGGTGCTCTCTTGTTCTCTTCACAGCTGTCTTGGTGAGCCCCCATTCCTCCTAGGGGTTTGTAGTACTTCTTTTGTGTAAGTTGTCACATTTTGAGGTATGGCCGGGGCCTTGTTGCAGGCATCATCATTTTGGTCTCCTATATCCTTAGAGGATCCGTAGACATTTATGTGGGTCATGTATGGGTGTCGGGGTGGTCATAGGATCACGTTGTATTTTGAAACTTTTCGTTTCTAGATTGTCAACTATAAGTACTTTTGGGAACTTAACTATGGCATGTTGTATTTTAAGTAAGAATTTAACTAGCAATGCTTATGCGTTTATACAACAACTCTCCCTCACATGTTTAACAATTGGTAATGCATTAATTCTTCGGGTGTAGGATGATTCGGGAAGGAAAGGCTAGGTAGACTTGCTCGACCGAGTTCCCTCGGTCGCGCGCCGGTCGCGCTCCCCAAGGTTTGGGGCGTGACAATATCCCATCCCAAAAGTGGTACCATGGCGCTTTGGCTGTATGGGCTTGGTGATGCCTTGAAGATTTTTACCAAGACCCTTGCCAGGCTCATACCCTCCCCAGTTCATCATGCTTGCTATCTTGCTATCCCACCACTTATCTTTGTCGATTGCATTGACCCGCTCGATGTGATGATAGGTTTCTCCGCCTAGATTTCTCCTATTTCTCGACCATCGGAATAGTCTGACTGGTGTAAATGGGGTTGCTCCCATCTCCATGGATAATCACCTCCTGATGGTTACCCTCAAACTTTACTGCCTGATGCAAAGTTGATGCCACAGCCCCAACAGTGTGTATCCATGGTCGTCCCAACAGCAGATTGTAGGATATAGATATGTCCAGCACCTGAAACTCGACATCAAACCCCGTAGGCCCCATTTGCAGACAGAGATTAATTTCCCCGATGGTAGCCCTCTAAGACCCATCAAATGCCTTTACGTTCATGGTCCCTTCTCGTATCTCGTATAGGCCTTTGCCCAACCTCTTCAGTGTTGTCAATGGGCAAATATTGAGAATGGATCCTCCATCAATCAGGACCCTGGTAATGAAGTAGTCTTCGCATTTCACTATGATATGCAGTGCCCTATTGTGATTTAAACCCTCAAACAGCAACTCATCCTCGTGGAAAGTGATTTTGTGACTTTCCAATACCTGTCCCACCATGTTAGCCATTTCTCCGCTTGTGATGTTATTGGGCATATATGATTCGTTCAATACTTTCATCAGAGCATTTTCCTGTGTGCTTCTGAATTCTGTAGCAGTGAAAGGATAGATATTTGAGCAGGAGTCTTGTTCAGATGATCGATGACTGAATACTCCCTTATTTGTACTTTCCTCCAAAGGTCATCTGGACCTGTTTCAATAACGGAAGGTCTGTTAGAGGCATGTTTACTGGACTCTCCCAAATGCTCGGGTGTATAGACCCTTCCAGTCCTAATCATCCCTTGTGCAGCACCAGATTCCCCCATCTTGGTTTTTCCTTTTCTTCTAGCTTCGACCACATAATCCCATGGTACAGCCTCGGTGCTCGACCTCCACTGGCGGCTGTACCTGCACTATAATGAGATTGAGTGTGATTGCAGGTTTCTTGGGGTCGTCACCCTCTTTGATAAGTCCGATTGATCCCTCCGGATCCCATTCTTCATCCATCTTTATCACATTGACACCTTCACCCCTATGATCTGGGAGGGGGTTATTGCGGACATTAGTTATAGCCTCATTTGCCTGGAGGATCTTGTTGTCATTCAAAGTCTGGAGTTTGTCCTTCAATGTGCGGCATTCGTCAATGGTTTGCCCTTTCATACCGGAATGGTACGCACAAGTCTTATTCGGGTTAACCCATTGGGATGAGTTCTTCGTGGACACAACAGGGATGGGAGTGACGTAACCAGCAGCCTTCAACCTTTCATATAGCTGGTCGATAGGTTCAGCAATGGCAGTGTATTATTTGGGCGGTCTGCGGTCAAAATTGGGTCGCGGTCTTGGGTAATTTTGAGGAGTTGGAGGTGACTGAAAATGAGATGGTTGGGAATTATAGGTGTGATAGGCAATGGCTGGTTAGGAATATTTGCGGGACGAGGGTTGATATGCAGGTGGAGGTGACGGTTAATAGGTGGGTGGAGGTGCTTGATATGTGGGTGGAGGTGCTTGATATGCAAGTGGAGAGGTTCGGTATACGAATGGAGTTTTGGGTCCTTGGGCGACCATTACTGCTCCCACGTCCTTCTTCTTAGATATACCCCCTGACTGCAATGCTTATAGTGGCCTGCAATGCCTCAAGTTTGTTCCATCCGCTCTCGATGCCTTCTTTGATCCTTTCACCAAGTTTGATGATATCAGAGAACTTATGGTTTTCAATAACCATCAATCTTTCATA